>NC_057805.1:90355822-90437274 GCF_018294505.1 Triticum aestivum
GTGAATTATGCAATGTTATCTTGTTGCAAGGCATTATGTATGTGAATTATGCAATGCCATGCTGTTTAGGCAAGCGTCATATATGTGAATTATATCATGCCGTCCTTTTTTTGTATTTCTCATTGCTTTTGTCGACAATGTTTGTATATTCAACTGCTCTTCCTGTGCATCAGCCATTTGAATTGGTGATGGAGAAATCTGGAGTGAAAACAAGGTCTTCGGAGCAGACAATGCTACCTGCTGAAGCAGATATCTTGCTGGTTACAGATAGCTCTTCAGAGGAGGATTCAGAGGCAGATGACCAGTCCTATTATCCCCCTGAGGTGTATGCTCAAACTTGGCAGGGTTATATTACTCATATAATGCATATGTAGTATTGCAATGCTTAGTTTTTACATCATATACACAATATTGAATGCCATCTCCTTAGTTAACACATCATATATGCGATTGCCCTCTGCTCACTTCCTTAGTATATAAATCATATATTTGAATTATGTCATGCCATGATGTTTACATAGACAGCATGTATCTGAATTATTGCATGCCAACCCATTTTCTAAAGACATAATATAGTTATATCATCTCATCCTGTTTACATAGTCATCATATTTTAAATTATGTCATTCTATCCGTGAATTATATCATGCCATCATGTTTCCATCGACGGCATGTTTGTGATTTATGGCATGCCAACCACCTTAATAGACACATCGTATAGTTATATCATGTCATCCTGTTTACATAGTCATCATATTTTGAAGTATGTCAATCTATCCTGTTTAGTTAGCCATCATACATGTGAAATTGTGTCATGCTATCCTGTTTAATTAGCCATCATATATGTGAAATTATGTCCTGCTATTCTGTTTGCTTAGACAACATAAATGTGAATTATTTCATGCCCTGTTTTCTTCCCTACTATCCATTGCACCTGTCTATCTTACAATGTCTGTACATTCAATTACTTTTCATGTTTATCAGCCATTTCAATTGGAGGGAGTGATGGCAGTATCTCTGGGAGTAAAAACACGGTCTTCAGAAAAGATCGTGCTACCTGTCGATGCAGATAGAACCACGGTTGTACTTGCCCAAGAACCAGCCCCACCACACATAACCCACACTCATGCAGATTGTACCCCTACCCAGTTGGACAGAGAACCAGCTACACCCCTTCTATCCCCAACCCCAGCAGATAGACACCCAGTTCCCGTTGACACAGCACCGTCTCCACCACAGAGCACCCAAACACGAGCAGTTAGTAAGGCAACTGCAGTGCCCAAATCACGAGGACCACCACTCCGAACCCGAAGTCAATGCTTAAAGCAGAAGAAGAATTGTTCTTAGGTCAGCTTCCGTGGCTATGGTTCATACTACTTTGCTCTTGCATCACTGTATTTATACCAACTAATTTCAAATTTGAAGGATGCAATTGAAACTCCAATGGCGCAACATGTATGTTTTAAACCTGTTTCTTCAACGTGTTTGGCTGTTTGCTGTTGTAACTTGCTCTATGTTGATTTCAGTTTCAATTGAATAAACAGTTCTGTTCTCATGCCATGCACATTACAAGTGTTGTTATTGCTGTGTAGTTTCCCACACTTATATTCTGTCTATGTTGCTTTGTCTTAAATAGACATGATTCGAACTGTATCTATCTTGATTTGGCAACATAAACTAGAATGATATAGACCATACAGTGACCATACTACGTAGATATATGTTTGTTTCATGCTGTTATCCTGTCCACCTTACTACTGAACTGGTTTACCAAAATGAGTTTCATATACTACATTGTAAACCTGAGATGTGTTTGTTTGTTTCTCTTTTAGAACGTGGATAAAATATTGGAGAAGAGTACCCTGTTATGCAATGGTAAAGGAAGTAATGCAGATAAGGTTCAAGATAGTGAGACATCCCTGTTGGTCTCCAAGAAAGTTGATAAAAACTATATTGAAGACACTGAGACAACCCCAAAGTCCTGTCTTGATGTAGTGTTCGAGTTACTGGCTACCACTGCTGGCACCAGCTCTTCGAACTTGTTGCCTGAATCAGTTCGGCTTCTTGAGTCTCAACTTCAAGTTGAAATACATCGATCAAATGTTATGCGACAGGAAGCCGAAGGACTGAGGAAGTCCCTGCAGAATTCAGATGCATACTTTCTGGTGCAACAACAAGCGCTGGAGGACTTAAGCGCCAAACAAGAGAAAGTTAATAAGCTTGCTAAGCATCTTGCCAGCATTATGGGTACCCAGGATATTGTTTCTTGAGCTCTTCTGAAGTGGTTTTAGTTCTGGACTTGTTTTGCTGCGGCGTTTATATGCTGTTGTGTTCCCTATATTTGCACTGGTGGCGAACTTTGATGCCCAGTGGGTGTAATATGTGTAATAGCCATGATAGCCTAGTGTAAGTTACTTGCTTATTTATTTCCTTGTCGTCTTGTTTATTTGTTTGCTTGTAGTCAGTGCAGTTCTTTTTCTGCGGTTTGCTAGTGGCTCCAATAACCTATTTTTTAAAACTAGGCCACAATAACCATGGGCTAATATTTATTGTAGTGACACTGGGCCTCCTACGGGCCGTAGAAACAGTGGGCCTTCTACGGGCTATATAAACAGTGGGCCTTCTACGGGCCGTAGAAATAGTGGGCCTTCTACGGGCCGTAGAAACATTGGGCCTTCTACGGGCCGTAGAAACAATGGGCCTTCTACGGGCCGTATCATCAATGGGCCTTATACGGGCCGTATGATCGATTGGCCAAACAGACCGCATTCTGGCCGTAAACAGGCTAGAGTTGGAATCGTCCGTTCATGGGCCGACCATAACAGGCCATCGTTAATAGGCCGTATTTGATGACGCTATGAAAACGGCCCAACGTATTAACGGACCACAAACGGGCCGACTGTAACGACGGGCTGAATTTGGCCCACAAGCAGAAAATGACAGTAACGGGCCGTAAGTAAACGAATGCTAGAAAATAGCCCAAGAATAAATGGGCTCTGAGAAGGCCGAAAGATAACATGGGCTGGAAACGGCCCAACGGAATAACGGGCCGTTAATGGGTATAAAGTGATACACTGTTCATTACGGGCCAGTTTCACCACGGGCCGTTAATGGGTGTAAAGTAATACACTGTTCATTACGGGCCAGTTTCAGCACGGGCCATTAATAGGCCAAGAGTTACATAGGGCCTCATATGGGCCGAAAGACGTCACGGGCCATACATGGGCCACAAGTGAAAACGGGCTGGAATCATATTGGATGGCCCAGATGATGCTACTGGGCCTAATTCGAATAGGGCGTAACGGGCCTTGGGTTAGCGGGCTGTAAATGGGCTATATGCGAACACCGTTAACAGGCTTTCCATGGGCCGGCCCGCCAGCTTTTGACCAAGTCAAACGGGCCGGCCTTTTCACAGGAATGTGCCACTGTTGGGCCGTGCCACGTGTCGACGTATCATAGGCGCCTTCTGTCCAATGACTGGATGACATCTGTCGCAGCGATGAGCCGACACGTGTTTCCTCCAGCCAATGATGATTTTACACGTGGAAAATCCCCATTGGTTGGGGCTGTTAACGGGTTATCGGATCCAAAACCCGACCAGATAGCTTAACGGCGTTCCGTTACGGTGGATGCCACGTGTCGGTCACCCTTGACGAAAGCACTTCTATGACGCGCGATTTATCGTCATGGAAGTGGACACTTCCGTGATGATAATTTTGGTAATGTCATGGAACACTTCTACGACAGCACAGGTATGACTATCTTGATTCTGTCATAAATTTGTCATGGATGTACATGCATGACAAAAAACGCGACCAACTGTGACAAACACGTATCATCACGGAAGTGTATTTTTTGTAGTGTTTCTTGCGGCAAAAGAAGAGCGTCAACCGCCTTACGGGGTGCCCACGAGGGTCCAGGGCGCGCCCCCTGCCTCGTGGCCCCCTCGGGCACCGTCTCGCGTTGATTTTACTTCCCAAAAATCATAAATATTCCAAAATAATTCTCCGTCCGTTTTTATCTCGTTTGGACTCCGTTTAATATTGGGTTTCTGCGAAACATAAAACATGCAACAAACAGGAACTGGCACTGGGCACTGGATCAACATGTTAGTCCCAAAAATAATATAAAAAGTTGCCAAAAGTATATGAAAGTTGAATAATATTGGCATGGAACAATCAAAAATTATAGATACGACGGAGACGTATCAGCATCCCCAAGCTTAATTCCTGCTCGTCCTCGAGTAGGTAAATGATAAAAAAGATAATTTTTATGTGGAATGCTACCTAGCATAATCTTGATCATGTATCTAATCATGGCATGAATATTAAGACACGAGTGATTCAAAGCAATAGTCTATCATTTGACATAAAAACAATAATACTTCAAGCCTACTAATAAAGGAATCATGTCTTTTCAAAATAACATGGCCAAAGAAAGTTATCCCTACAAAATCATATAGTCTGGCTATGCTCCATCTTCACCACACAAAATATTCAAAACATGCACAACCCCGATGACAAGCCAAGCAATTGGTTCATACTTTTTAACGCGCTTCAGCTTTTTCAACCCTCACGCAATACATGAGCGTGAGCCATGGATATATCACTATAGGTGGAATAGAATATGATGGTGGAGGTTGTGTGGAGAAGACAAAAAGGAAGAAAGTCTCACATCGACGTGGCTAATCAATGGGCTATGGAGATGCCCATCAATTGATGTCAATGTGAGGAGTAGGGATTGCCATGCAACGGATGCACTAGAGCTATAAGTGTATGAAAGCTCAAACTAAAAACTAAGTGGGTGTGCATCCAACTTGCTTGCTCATGAAGACCTCGGGCATTTGAGGAAGTCCATCATCAGAATATACAAGCCAAGTTCTATAATGAAAATTCCCACTGGTGTATGAAAGTTGTCGGATGTGGGGTTCCGGCAAACCCTTAAGGTTCGAACACTTGGGTGCGCGCGAAGTCTTTCCCTCCTACCGATCTACGCCCTAGCTCGCTAAGATCTCACGGACGAACTCGACGAACTCGCAACACAGAAAGACACGAGGTTTATACTGGTTCGGGCCACCGTTGTGGTGTAATACCCTACTCCAGTGTGGTGGTGGTGGATTGCCTCTTGGGCTGATGATGAACAGTACAAGGGAAGAACAACCTCCTGAGGTTGAGGTGTTCTTGTGCCTGGCTAACTTGTGTGGGTGAGAGCGGGTGAATTGCTCGATGCCTCTACTGTGATGGCTAGCTCTACTTATATAGGCCCTGGTCCTCTTCCCAAATATCGAGCGGGAAGGGAGCCAACAATGGCGGGCAAATTTGAAGGGGGACAGCTAGTACAAGCTGTCCTGACAAAAGTGGTCTTCGCCTGCAAAAAGCTCTAGTGGTGATGCTGCCTTGGGCTCCACGATGACCTCCGCCTTGCCGTCCTCCTAGTCTTGGTCTCGTTGCACAAATATAGCAACCTTTGCCTGATGCCTCGGTACTCTTCGCCTGCGCTGACCTCCTTAGCACCAAAGAGGAAATAAGGACGCTGCGCGCGCTGGCGCCCGCTGGCGCCCGCCTAGTGCCGTTCGTCATGGCTCACGTCACGAGGGCCTCGTGAGGTTTGCCCCGCCTTGATATCTCCGCTCCTCGTGAGCCTGCCTAGCTAGGCTACTCCAGAGGAGGTCTTGCATCGTCCGCCTCGCGAGGCTTGGACCCTCGCGAGGGTCTTTGATGCCTTGTTGATGAAGATGGGCCGTACAGCCTGCTGGCTTAGCCACGCTGTGGGCCGCAGGCAGGCAAGTCTGGGGACCCCCATTCCCAGAACGCCGACAGTAGCCCCCGGGCCCAAGGTGCGCTCGGGCTTGGCTTCGCGGTGAAGCCAAGGGTCAAGTTCGGAGCACCGTGGGCCCCAAAAGCCTGTGGCCTCGGTTGACGCGTGGCAGTTGATTGGACGTGGGCGTCTCCGCTTCCCCATGTTGCCTCGGCAACTGCACGACTTGACAAGTCCCTACGACATGCAAGGAAAAGCATCATTACCTGCGATCGTGGGAGACGCCGGTTGGCCTTCTCTTGCTATAAATGGGGAGGGGGGCGGAGCCCCCGTCGCCCATCTCTTCCTCGCTTGCTTGCTCCTTCCTCCTTGCTACACTGCTAACAACAATGGCGCCTATCAGAAGGTTTTCTACCGAAGAGAAAGGAAAGGCTCCCCATGACGATCCGGGGCCACTTCCGCCGAAGAAGAGGTCGATCCATCGCCGTGATGAAGCGGCGATGTAGGTGGTGACGAGGCCTTGGTGCGAGTGGCCTCCTCCGGGGTACCCGCTACCCTTGTACACTCGAGCCGGGGGCTCGGGAGGTCGGAGCGACGAGCGGCACCGCCCACGCCATGTCCGGGGTCACCGCGCCATGGCGACGCGTGCCGTCGCCCCTGGGATCCACGCCGCTGACTCCTCGCACGAGTTGGTGCTGTGGGCGCTGATGCCTCCAAGCTCCTGGATCCACTTCCCGCGGTTCTTCTCCGACATGATGCCGCCGAGGGGGCCTCTCGAGCTCTGGTTGCAGCACGTCGACTGCAGCGCTCCGGCGAACGGAGCGGAGATCAAAGCAGTTCCCGCCGGCAAGATCTTCATGACCCGCGGCTGGGGGGAGATTGCTCGGGTCTGCCGTGCGAGGGGCGCCCTCGCGATCCACTTCGAGTATGACGGCGCTTCCATGCTCTTCTTCAAGGTCTTCGACGCCGAGGGCCGCCGCCTGGAGTGCTGCTCTGGAGAGGAGCGCCAAACCGATGCGCGCTCCGCTCGCGGCTACTCCAACAGCAGTAGCCCTTGGGAGTCCAGCAGCCCTCCTGAGCTTTACGAGACTCCGGAGACGAGCGACGACAGCTACGTGCCCCCGAGCTCTCGCTGTGCTCGGAGTAGGGTCGCGGCGTCCGGCCGTCGCCGCCGCTGATCTGGATGGGGTTGGCGCCGGCCTCCCGTGGCCCACTGTTGATGATGGCGTCTGCCACAGAAGGTTGTAGATAGGATTCCCCTTAGTATCAGCTTTTGTTTCCTGCGAAGAATCATGAATCACCCCGTGGGGGCATGTAAGGGTCTGTAATGTCTTTTGTGCCTATCTTCCCTGTTATGTGAATCTGGTGAATGCACGTCCCGTTAAGGCTCGGTCCCCCTTTCTTTCCTCGCGATAGCTTGTTGCTCTACGCTGACAGGTCCTGGTCCCCAGGCGGGCTACAGCCGTCGCTGGTATGCCAGGTCGCGTGCCATGGTCAAGGCCAGGAGGTGTGCGGCCCGAGGTCCAGTAAGAGCCCCTGAGGCGCGATGCTCAGGAGGTCCCCCTTAGCGCTCAAGCAGCCATGGTAAGGCGAGAAAGGGAGTCGACATGGCCGCAACGGGGTTGCGGCAAGGTGTGAGTGACCATTTAGGCGCAAACATTTAGCCGATCCGAGTGCGGGACTTATCTTGTTGATTTCGCAGTGACTCCTGACGTCGCGCTAGGGCTGCGCGCCTACTCGTGCGGCATAGCTAGGCCGGCCCATACAAGTTTCCCTTCCCTCATGCTCTCCTTAGTGCTCTGCGTCCTCAGGTCCCGGCCCTCGAGCGAGCTGAGCCGCCACTGGTATGCCAGGTCGCGATGCCGTGGTCAAGGCCAGGGGGTGAGGGCTGGAGAGCCAGTAAGAGCTCCTGAGTCGCGATGCTCAGGAGCCCCCCTTTTAACGCGCAAGCGAATTGCACGAGAGAAAAGGAGACTCGCGGTGCCGCCTGCTATCCTTCCCACGAGATCCCTGTGAACAGGCACAAGAAGAAACACGGTTTGCCGTTACAGCTGTCAGCCTGCCGCTGGTTGCTCTGGATGAGGTGAAGGTACTGAGGGCCTGGTGAGGTGACATGCGCGGGGCGTGCCGCGAGCGAGAGCTCGACTACTCAGATTTGTCGACGTGGCAGGGACGGACCCATGCACCAGCGCCGTGCCTGTGTGGAGGCCCCGGGGGAGGCGATGATCGAGCAGGTGATAGCAGTTGGCAGGTTAAGCATGGAGAGCAGATCAACTTGGATAAATGCAGGAAGATACATGCCACTGGGTCCGGCCCGAGCGGCCTGGGGATGATGCAGCCCGAGGGGCGCCCCCAGCAAGGTAAGCTAAAGACATAAGCAAAAGGGATACATGCCACAGGGACGGACCCATGCGGCCTGGGAATAATGCAGCCCGAGGGGCGCTCCCAGCTAAAAGAGCTTGGAAGATGTCACCTGGTTCTGTAGACGAAGTAGAGTTGGTGCAGCTGAAGGCATGCGTTGAAGAAATGACTCCTCATGAGCCACCGGAGCCCTGAGCCTCGGGAGGCTCTGGGGGCTCGGGAGGTTCCCTGAAGACCGTCTCCATCTCCTCCAGGACGGCGTGGTACCTGGCCTCTTGATCAGCCAGGACACACCGCATGTTGCGCCGATAGGCCGACGCCACGCTCGGCAAGCCGAAGGGCATGCGAACGTAGCTGTGTGGCGGGCCCTCGCAGCAGCCCACACGCGATGGCCAGAAGCGCTCCTCAGATGCGGCCCTGTTGAGCCCGGGGATTTCGATGCAGACACGCAGCCCAACATCCTCGCCGGGATGCTGAGCTGCGCCTCGTGAGCGGCTGTCGCCGCGCATGGCTCTTGCTTCTTGTAGTTCCTGGATGGTCTTGGTGATGAACTCCTGGGTGGTGGGAACTCCCTACCATGTGCTGTCCTGAGGAACGTGTGCCGCGAAGCACGCTTCCAAGTGGTGCCCAAGCGCCTCCCTCGTGAGGTTGGCAAGGTCAAAGGCCCTCCAGAAGAGAGCCCCCGAGCCCTGCCCAAGGAGGGCGCCGGGCGCGCTTTCCTATGCGATGGAGGGAGGCGCCCCTGAGACGGGCGCTGATCCTGACGAGGCTCCTGCCGCGTTGCCATCCTCCTGAGGTCCTGCGCGGCGCAGTTGCTTCTTCTTGGGGATGGCCTCCGGAGGGCCTTCACTTCTGCTGTCGGGGTCGTCGATTGCTGCGGCCTGAAAGGCGCGCTCGAGGGAGCACACCGCATCCCTCTCTTCACACGGGACCGTGATGATTCCTCCGCTTCCTAGCATCTTGAGAACGTTGTAGCCATGATGAGTGACTGCCATGAACTTGGCCATGGCTGGATACCCGAGGATGGCATTGTACGGCAGGCGGATGTGCGCGACATCGAAGTCGATGAGCTCGGTGCGGTAGTTCTTGCGCTCCCTGAAGGTGACAGACAGGCGGACCTGCCCTATCGGTGTGGTGGAACCGTCGGTCACTCCTGAGAAAGGCTTGGTGGGCAGGAGCTGTTCATATGGCACTTGGAGGTTGTTGAATGTGTCGACGGACAGGACGTTGAGCCCTGCGCCGCCGTCGATGAGGGTCTTGGTAACCTGCACATTGCTGATGACTGGGGAACACAACATAGGGAGGGCGCCAGCGGTGGCTGCGCACTTGAGCTGATCTGCCGAGTTGAAAGTGATGGCGCATTGCGACCACCTGAGCGGGCGCGTGGCCTCGAGCTTGGGGAGCACCGCGTTCACCTCGTGAGCGAACTGTTTGAAGATGTCTGAGAGGCTGGGGCCTGGGCACTGCCCAAGATGCAGGCGATCGCACGCGGCTCCTGGAAGCCCCCAGCCCCCTCCTCCTGGTGGTGGTCGTCGTTCCTTCTCGGAGGCGGCAGCGGGGGAAGACCGGTGTTGCCCTGGGGGCGATCCCCACGAGGCGGGTCCCTCCAGGCGCCCTCGCGAGGTTGGTCCTGCCAGCGGTCCTCACGAGGCCGGTCGCGCCACTCCTGGCACGGGCCACGGTCGTCCCAGCGTCCGCCTCCACGTCCTCCTCTGCGGCCGTAGCCCCGGTCGTTGCGCTCGGTGCATCGACCGAAGCGTCCTTCTCGTATGGCTCTGAGCTCTTGACAGTCGCTGGTGTTGTGGGTGTTCAGGTTGTGGAAGGCGCAGAACGGTCGGCCGTTCTTGGATGACTCGGGCTGATCTCTGCCCTGCTTGGTGTCGGGCTCCGCCGCGAGCACCAGCGCCTCCTTGCACTTCACGTCCTTGGCCTTGGCCTTCTTCTCTTCCGCCCCTACAGCCGGCAGCTCGAGGAGGGAAAGGCGCCCCTCCTCAGCTCTTGCGCACTTGGTCGCCAGGTTGAACAGCTCCTGAGATGTGCAGATCTCCTCGTGGATGGCGAGCTCTTCCTTCATCTTGATGTCACGGACGCCGTCGGAATACGCGGAGATGATGGCCTCGTCCGTGACCTTGGGGATCTTGAGGCGGGTGTTGTTGAAGCGCTGGATGTACTTCTGGAGGGTCTCTCCTGGTTGTTGCTTGATGCGGCGTAGATCAGCCGCGGCCAGTGGACGGTCGCGAGTGCCCTGAAAGTTGGCGATGAAGCGGTCGCGCATCTCGTCCCAGGAGGAGATCGAGCCGTGCTGCAGGTTCAGGAGCCAGGAGCGAGCTCCATCCTTGAGAGCCATGGGAAACCAGTTCGCCATGACTTTTTCATCGCCGTTGGCCGCTTCGATGCTCAGCTCATAGAGCTGCAGGAACTCCGCGGGGTCGGCGGTGCCGTCATAGCGAGGATGCAGATCCGGCTTGAACTTGCCTGGCCAGGCGACGCTACGCAGCTCAGGGGTGAAGGCGCGGCAGCCGGCCGTGGTTGCCGGGGCTCTCTTGGGAGGTGGAGCTTGGTCTTGACAAGGTCCGTGCTGCGCCGCTGCAGGCGGCGCGCGGTCTTGACGAGGTGGCGCGGGGAGCGCAGGTGCAGCTTCTCGCGGCCGCGGGATTTCTTGGCAGCTTCTTTCTTCGCGCGCGGGCGCCGGGCGCGGCGGATCACGCCGCGGAGCCGCGCGCCTTGGTGCCAAGGCGCCGTCTTGGGGCTAAGGTGGTGGAGGCATGCCATGAGCCCCGTCGCCCGCGGCTGGTTGAGGGGGAGACAGAGAGTGGGACAGCGCCGGAGAGCCCCCTGCGGCGCGGACGAGCTCGGCGACGCGGTCGAGCCACTCCTCATAGAGGTCGTCAACGGGGCGGTAGCGCAGGAGTTCGTTCGCCGCGATGAGCGCGACCCGTGCCTCCATGGGAGCGCGGTGCGTGTGAGACGAAGAACCGGCAGGGGTCAGTGATGGAGTAGCAGTGCGGCCGTCCTGCCGCACCGAAGGATGCAGCGAGGACACCTGCTGCTCATTCCCCGCCGGGCCGGTGGCAGCGTTGGCGGCGGGAGACGGAGAACGACGGGGTTGCCTGCCGACGGGAGCCGTCTGAGCGACGCGGGCAGTGAGGGCAGCCCAACGCTCAGCCCGAGCACGGCGAGCGTCCGCCATGGAGACGACGGAGCGACGGAGTGACGAACTGATGGAAGGGAAGCTACGGCGCACCCCTACCTGGTGCGCCAAATGTCGGATGTGGGGTTCCGGCAAACCCTTAAGGTTCGAACACTGGGGTGCGCGCGAAGTCTTTCCCTCCTACCGATCTACGCCCTAGCTCGCTAAGATCTCGTGGACGAACTCGACGAACTCGCAACACAGAAAGACACGAGGTTTATACTGGTTCGGGCCACCATTGTGGTGTAATACCCTACTACAGTGTGGTGGTGGTTGATTGCCTTTTGGGCTGATGATGAACAGTACAAGGGAAGAACAGCCTCCTGAGGTTGAGGTGTTCTTGTGCCTGGCTAACTTGTGTGGGTGAGAGCGGGTGAATTGTTCGATGCCTCTACTGTGATGGCTAGCTCTACTTATATAGGCCCTGGTCCTCTTCCCAAATATCGAGCGGGAAGGGAGCCAACAACGGCGGGCAAATTTGAAGGGGGACAGCTAGTACAAGCTATCCTGACAAAAGTGGTCTTCGCCTGCGAAAAGCTCTGGTGGTGATGCTGCCTTGGGCTCCACGATGACCTCCGCCTTGCCGTCCTCCTGGTCTTGGTCTCGTTGCACCAATATAGCAACCTTTGCCTGATGCCTCGGTACTCTTCGCCTGTGCTGGCCTCCTTAGCACCAAAGAGGAAATAAGGACGCTGCGCGCGCTGGCGCCCGCCTGGTGCCGTTCGTCATGGCTCACGTCACGAGGGCCTCGTGAGGTTTTCCCCGCCTTGATATCTCCGCTCCTCATGAGCCTGCCTAGCTAGGCTACTCCAGAGGAGGTCTTGCGTCGTCCGCCTTGCGAGGCTTGGACCCTCGAGAGGGTCTTGGATGCCTTGTTGATGAAGATGGGCCTTACGGCCTGCTGGCTTAGCCACGCTGTAGGCCGCAGGAAGGCAAGTCTGGGGACACCCGTTCCCAGAACGCCGACAAAAGTGATAACTCAAGAGACTCTCTATATGAAGAATCATGGTGCTACTCTGAAGCACAAGTGTGGCAAAAGGATAGTAACATTGCCCCTTCTCTCTTTTTCTCTCATTTTTTTATTATTTTTTATATTTTTTTGGTGGGCTTCTTTGGCCTCTTTTTTTGGGCTTCTTTGGCCTCTTTTATTTTTTTTGTGAAGTCCGGAGTCTCATCCCGACTTATGGGGGAATCATAGTCTCCATCATCCTTTCCTCACTGGGGCAATGCTCTAATAATGATGATCATCACACGTTTATTTACTTAGAACTCAATATCTGGAACAAAGATATGACTCGATATGAATGCCTCCGGCGGTGTACCGGGTTGTGCAATGATCTAGCGTAGCAAAGATATCAAAAAACGGACAAGCCATGAAAATATCATGCTAGCTATCTTACGATCATGCAAAGCAATATGACAATGAATGCTCAAGTCATGTATATGATGATGATGGAAGTTGCATGGCAATATATCTCGGAATGGCTATGGAAATGCCATGATAGGTAGGTATGGTGGCTGTTTTGAGGAAGATATAAGGAGGCTTATGTGTGATAGAGCGTATCGTATCACGGGGTTTGGATGCACCGGCGAAGTTTGCACCAACTCTCAAGGTGAGAAAGGGCAATGCACGGTACCGAAGAGGCTAGCAATGATGGAAGGGTGAGAGTGCGTATAATCCATGGACTCACATTAGTCATAAAGAACTCATATACTTATTGCAAAATTTTATTAGCCCTCGAAGCAAAGTACTACTACGCATGCCCCTAGGGGGATAGATTGGTAGGAAAAGACCATCGCTCGTCCCCGGCCGCCACTCATAAGGAAGACAATCAATAAATACCTCATCCTCCGACTTCATTACATAACGGTTCACCATACGTGCATGCTACGGGAATCACAAACCTCAACACAAGTATTTCTACAATCCACAACTACCCACTAGCATGACTCTAATATCACCATCTTTATATCGCAAAACTATTGCAAGGAATCAAACATATCATATTCAGTGATCTACAAGTTTTATGTAGGATTTTATGACTAACCATGTGAATGACTAATTCCTGTCAACTCTCTAAATAGATATAAGTGAAGCAAGAGAGTATTCTACAAATGGCAGTTTTGTATGTGAAGAGAAACAGGCAATCCAAACTTCAAATGATATAAGTGAAGCACATGAAGCATTCTATAAAGCCATACTCAAAAGATATAAGTGAAGTGAAAAGAGCATTCTATAAATGAACCAAGGACTATCTCATACCAGCATGGTGCATAAAAGAAAAGTCAAAACTAAATGCAAAAGACGCTCCAAGATTTCACATATCGCATTAACGAAACGAATCTGAAAACATACTGATACTTGTTGAAGAAAGAGGGGATGCCTTCCGGGGCATCCCCAAGCTTAGACACTTGAGTCTCCTTGAATATTTACCTGGGGTGCCTTGGGCATCCCCAGGCTTGAGCTCTTGCCTTTCCTTCTTCTCCTCACATCGAGACATCCTCGATCATTGAACACTTCATCCACACAAAACTTCAACAGAAAACTCGGTAAGATCCGTTAGTATAATAAAGCAAATCACTACTCTAAGTACTGTTGCAAAGTAATTCATATTTTATTTTTGCATTGTAGCTACTGTAATATAATTTTTCCATGGCTTAATCCACTGATAGGAATTGATAGCTTCATCAAAACAAGCAAACTATGCATCAAAAACAGAATCTGTCTAAAACAGAACAGTCTGTAATAATCTGAACATATACCATACCTCTGGTACTCCAAAACTTCTACCAAAATTAGGAAAAATAAACAATTTGTATAGAAATACAGTGCAAAAAATTTCAGAACCGTTTGACGTTCAAGTAAAAAAATGAAAAATCGCGCACTACAGCCAAAGTTTCTGTCCTGCACCGTACAAACCAACAAGCATTGTAAACATCCTAAAGGCAAACCTTAGCACATTATTTTTATTTCTAAACTTTATAAAAGCACAAAACAGAAACAAATTACTCTCTAAAACTTCCGGGTTTTCTCCCTGGCAGTGCTTTCTTTAAATCCATTAAGCTAGGCATATTGTGCTCAAGTAGTGAATCCACCCGGATCCCAAGGTATATCAAAGCCAATTTTAATTAGCAATGATTTGTAATTTAGTAGTGAGCACAAAGCAACATATATCATGTAATGACGAAGTCTAACTCTCTTCCTATGCATCGGCATGTCATAAAATAACAATTCATGCACACATAGTAAAGGCCAATGCATAGTATAAATAGTTTCTTGCAATTTTATCTTATTGGAAGCATAGAGAGGTGGAGATATAGTTCCTCTCTCATAATAATTGCAAGTAGGAGCAGCAAGCACATGCATATTATATCTATCAGAATCATCATGTGCAACGGTAAAAGGCAACCCATCAATATAATCCTTAATAAGGGCAAACTTCTCCGATATAGTGTAGTTTGGAGAATTCAAAAAGATAATAGGACTATCATGTGTGGGTGTAATAGCAACAGTTTCATTTTCAACATAAGGAACTATATCAAGTTCATCTCCATAAGCATAATTCATATTGGCATCTTGGCCACAAGCATAGCAAGCATAATCAAAAAGGGATATTTCAAAAGAATCAGCGGGATCATAACAGTTATCATAGCAATCATCCTTCGGTAAGCACGAAGGGAAATTAAACAATGTATGAGTTGAAGAGTTACTCTCGTTAGAAGGTGGGAACGGCCTTTTGTTCTTCGCTCTCCTCATCATCTTTTTCATCCAATGAGCTCACAGTTTCATCAATTTCTTCTTCCATAGACTCCTGCAAAATATTAGTCTCTTCTTGGACAACGGAGACTTTCTGAATAAATGCATCAATATCGGCATTGTATTTATAATTCTCATAGCAATATTTAAGGATAGCTAAATTTTCAGGTCTATAAACAGCATCATAAAGATTTTCAAACTCTTTGAACATAGATTCAATTTCATAAGCACCCATAAAAGCAACAAATTCTTCTATTTGTTCCACATCATAGTAATCATATATACCTCTAGCATAAGAAGCCAAGGTTTCAGTATCATTAATTCGCATGAACAGGGAAGGTGTGGAGCCTTCATCCTAGAGCAACAAGTATAATCATATCTCAAGCATAGTTGCCTAGCATACCAATGCAACATATGAATTTGATCCCATAATAGTTTCCCTTTTTGAGTCAAGCGATAATCCCTAAAGTATTCACGTTGGTCTAATGTGTCTCCCATTACATATTTGAATGGGGTTTTCTCAGGATTATCAAAGTAGTACGTAATATCTATCACATAACGAGCATCGAGGGTTTTAGGAGGTTCCCCATCTCCATGAGCAGCAAGTACACCTAATTTTTTTGGTATTTCGTGTTCCATATCCATAACTAAAGATAGAGAACGACTAAGAACAGCAAATAAAAATTACTTAGTGATAAAGAAAACAAGCACACATGAGAATATTCACCCCACGCTATTGCTCCCCGGCAACAGCGCCAGAAAAAGGTCTTGATAACCCACAAGTATAGGGGATCAATTGTAGCCTCTTTCGATAAGTAAGAGTGTCGAACCCAACGAGGAGCTAAAGGTAAAACAAATATTCCCTCAAGTTCTATCGACCACCGATACAACTCTACGCACGCTTGACGTTCGCTTTACCTAGAACAAGTATGAAACTAGAAGTACTTTGTAGGTGTTGTTGGATATGTTTGCAGGATAACAAAGAGCACGTAAATAATAAGTAGGGGCTGTTTAGATAAAGACACAACTAAATTAGTTTTAGTAGAGAGCATTTTGTTACGAGAAAGTTATTTGTCCCTAGGCAATCGATAACTAGACCGGTAATCATTATTGCAATTTTATTTGAGGGAGAGGCATAAGCTAACATACTTTCTCTACTTGGATCATATGCACTTATGATTGGAACTCTAGCACGCATCCGCAACTACTAAAGATCATTAAGGTAAAACCCAACCATAGAATTAAAGCATCAAGTCCTCTTTATCCCATATGCAACAACCCCCTTACTCGGGTTTGTGTTTCAGTCACTCACGCAACCCACTATAAGCGAATCATGAACGTATTGCAACACCCTACAGCGGGAATCCTCACGCTTGCGCGACACGGAGAGCACCATAGGACAGCACCAATAATAAAATACGCAACTCAAACCAATCTTGATCATCAAATAACCCATAGGACAAAACGGATCTACTCAAACATCATAGGATAGCCATACATCATTGGGAAATAATATATAGCATTGAGCACCATGTTTAAGTAGAGATTATAGCGGGTAAGACAGAGGTTACACCGCTGCATAGAGGGGGGAAGAGTTGGTGATGATGGCGGTGAAGTTGTTCGTGAAGATGGCGGTGATGATGATGGCCCCGACGGTGTTCCGGCGCCACCGGAAGAGAAGGGGAAGAGGGCCCCCTTTCTTCTTCTTCTTCCTTGACCTCCTCCCTAGATGGGAGAAGGGTTTCCCCTCTGGTCCTTGGTCTCCATGGCGTGGGAGGGGCGAGAGCCCCTCCGAGATTGGATCTGTCTCTCTGTCTCTCTCTGTTTCTGCGTTCTCGTTCTACTGCCCTTTCACCGTTTCTTTTATATCCGGAGATCCGTAACTCCAATTGGGCTGAATCTTTCGCCCAGATCTTTCTCATAAAATTAGCTTTCTTGCGGCAAAATAAGAGCATCAACCGCCTTACGGGGTGCCCACGAGGGTCCAGGGCACGCCTGCCCCCCTGGGGCGCGCCCCCTGCCTCGTGGCCCCCTCGGGCACCGTCTCGCGTTGATTTTACTTCCCAAAAATCATAAATATTCCAAAATAGTTCTCCATCCTTTTTTATCCCTTTTGGACTCCGTTTGATATTGGGTTTATGCGAAACATAAAACATGCAACAAACAGGAACTGGCACTGGGCACTGGATCAATATGTTAGTCCCAAAAATAATATAAAAATTTGCCAAAAGTATATGAAAGTTGAATAATATTGGCATGGAACAATCAAAAATTATAGATATGACGGAGACGTATCATAAACCTTCGACTCCCATTTCTCAAGAAACTTTCACTTGTGCCGTTCGTATATCGGAGGCCTCATTGCGCAGCATCATCCACTCCAGTTGCCCTGCCCTGGAGTGCTTGGTGCTTGTTTTCACAATTAGAATCGGTTGTCTCCAAATAAAGTCGCCTAACCTTGTAAGAATTGGAATTTGTTTTGACGGAAGGCAGCTCATCATCCAAGATGCCCATTCACTTCAAAGGTTGATCCTTGATTCTAGTTATTCACCGTTGCAAATAACCGTCCTCTCTGCACCTAAACTAGAGACCTTGGGTGTAATACATGATCTCTGTGCTCATTTCAGTATGGTGTTTGGCTCCACAGCTCTTCAGGTACTTTACATTATCATCTACACTTGTAACCATAAGATGCATTTTAACTTTCTGCGCATAAGTTATATGTCATCTTGGAGTACACATTTTGTACTAATATTATGTTCTATGCTCAATGAAGAGTTTCTCCATGGATGGCCTATCAATGGTGCTAGATTCTGTCAAGATCTTATATATCCAAATGAATAGTTTTGATCTGAACAAGATTATTGGCTTGCCGCAATGCTTTCCATGTCTGGAGAAGTTGCATATAAAGGTGATAATTTCATGCACATTGGAAGCCCGCATATAGTGTACTAGAATTAACCGTTCAGCTGTTGCTCTTTTGACACTCTCTTTTTAGACCTTAACTGTTTTGAATCTTCATGTCTATTTAGGCAACAGGACGGGGTAAGAAAGTTATAACCAATCGGTGGATTCGTAAGCATCGGGATTTTCTCACTTCTCATGAGATTCGATTGAAGACAATAACGCTAGAACGATATGTAGCCAACCGTGCAAACACTAGATTTGTCACATTCTTCCTGCTGAATGCGAGGTTACTATTGTCCATCAGGCTTAAGTTTATCAGCAGCATGGTTTTGACGGATGGGTATGTGGAAGAGCAAAAAAGGAGTTTCAGGTGGGCAAAAGAGCTTCTGAACATGACGGGCTTCTATTTACAACATATTGTGGTCATAATCCAGTAAATTTCACGACCTAGGATGTTAATCCTATGGACCTGACCGATCCATTTGACTGTGACTGCCAAAAACAGTGCTGGAGTTAGATGTTGTTGCCCTTTTCAACCTGGGTTTTTTTGTAAACCTGATGAACAATTAACCCTCGTGCTTTTGTACAGTTTGTAAGCTGGAGTTAGATGTTCTTGCCCTTTTCAACTCGGCTGTGACTGTCATATTTTCTTTGAAGCAAGGCAAATGGCTTGCCAGTCGTTTAATTTAGAGTGAAATATTGTAACAACTAACAAATCCAAACCAAGGGAAATAACATCACTCTCGCCGGCTGCTTGAGCTTACTTTGCATTACAGAAGCCAAGTGATTAGCCCCCACCAGCACCCACAAACTTATTTCCAACTAGCACATCAAATGGGATGTAAATTTTCATAGGAAGGGCTGCATGACGGTGACAGATTTGGATTCTGACATTTGGGACCCGCGAGGAAATAGCCTATCCAAGGTGGTGTCGACTTACTAGCCAGTCAACAAACGATTCTGCCTACCAGCCGTTGGATTGACATCCAACATCTGTCGTGTATCTTCTATCTCTTGTCTTCTTCTTCCTCCAGCCACCCAAACCAAACCACCCCGTCGGCTCCGCCTGCTCCCGCCTCCAATGGCTGGCTGCGCCTCCGCCGCCCTACCGTACGTACCCTCCAATGTTGGCCAGTCCCTCCCTCTATTCCCCCACACGTCCTGTTATTCTCCGGCGACGTCAGCTCCAATACGCACCCGCACCCGAACCAGTCAACCCTCGTACTCCCCTCCGCTTGCAACTGGACCGACGCATCTTCCACGACTCCTGTTCGTTCCATCCGAGGCCTCGCCGTCGTCCTCTGCCTTGCGGCCTTGGTTCACTCGCCGTGCGCGGTGCGCCGCCCTCTTGCGTTGTCAACATCGTCAACAACCGAGAGGAACAAGGAGATGACTGTACGTGGAGAGGATGACAGTAGGGACCCACCAGCGTCATGGCAGTACGCAAGCAAGTGCCTCTATATTACAAGCCCAAAAATATGGTTCCTCCTAATGGTTGGACATCTGGGGCTCACGCCATTGTCGACGTAGTCAATAAACGAGAGAATTACACTACGAGCGGCTGACACCAGGGACCCAGCAGGTCGTGCAGTTTTTTAGGAACAAGCAGTTGTTATTTATACTAGTTTTAGCGCCGGATCAGGGTAACAACGGGGCGGTGCGGGGGCTGTGGCCCGTCTAGCCAGGGTTTTAATTATGTTTACCACATCATGAGCCCAGTTGTGTTTTTTTCTTGCTGAAAATGGCTAGCCCAGTTCTATTTTTTTAAAGAAATACCCAAACGAGGCCTACTTGCTTTATCAGCCCTGCTGGGCTGCAAATCTTTCAAGACGAGGAGAGTTTCATTCGGTTTGCCCAGAAATGGGCTGTACATTTTTAAAACACATCAAACCGGGAATTAGTTTCAATTTTTTTTCATTACAAGATTTTAAATTTCATTGATTTTTATGCGTGGACAATTATTTGGATTTTATATTTATATAAATTATTTTTCAAAATAGTTTGAATGTGAATCGATATTTCGGGATTAAAAAGAGTTGACCGCACCGAAATATGCAAAACAATTATATTATGCATCACAAATCACAACAGATCAACTTCATTTAAAGTTCTACTTGCACAAACTTAACTTTCAACATTTCTGGCCCTTTCTTACTTGTTATTTAAACTCATCACTTTGGTTGGCATTAATCAACTAAAACTTTTCTTAGCAAGAATATAGCAAAATAAGACCGATAATCATATCACCATAGTCATGACAAACTTACTTAGATCAACTACTCAATCTATACCTCACTAGTTCAAGTATTCCACTTCTGTTAACTAAGCCCTTTGACCATGACAAACTAAATAACACAAGCATAATTGATTTTTATACTATATGCAATGAATAATATATATATTCGAGTACAAAATCATGAATATTGCAAAGACACCATGATAATGTTCTTGTGGCTTGCCTTAGTGCAGAGGAGCTTCACACTCCTCCTGGATGCCTTCAAGACAAGCTTCACCTTCTAAAAATAATTCAAATGACAAAAAGAAAATATCAAGAACACTTCTGAAAATCACCACAAATTCTAGCCAGCAAAGAAAAATCCCATCTTGGGTGTGCTGCTAGAGTTTTCTAGAAAGAACATAATGCAAAAAGGATTAACTCATTTGGACTTGTAGAATGAGAGTTAGAGCTGGTCAAAGTTTTGGTCAAATTTAAACTAAATTTGAATTAAAAAGAAAAATCCAGGGGGGGTTGACGTCGAAGGCGTAAAACGCCCGGGCGCCACCACTCATACCGCTCTGGGCACGGCGTGAGTGGCTGACAGCGGGCCCCGCTGGTCAGGTCGGAGGGGGAGAGGGAGAGGGAGAGAGAAAGAGCACGGCGAGGCTCCGCCAGAGCGCACGCCGGCGAGGAGGGCTCCTTGGCCCGATCCAAAGGGATAGGATTGGAGAGGAGGTTGAGACACACCTACCCGTACCCTTAGTGTAGCTAGAGGTGGCCGGACGGGGTCGGAACTGAGCTCTCCAGCGGCGGCAGCGGGCGGGGCTCGTCAGAGTTGGCGATTCCGGCGAGGCAAGGCCGGTCCAGCCGCTCCAACGGCACCAGCTCGCACTAGTGGACCACCACTAACACGCCTGAGGAGTCGGTGGAGCACGAGCGGCTTTGGAGAGGGAGGGATCCTAGGACAGGGATCACCGGCGAGCTCGGGACGGGGGCGACGACCAGAGGCCTGCCCGGCCAGGCTGCGGCTTCCTACAGGGTCGTGGTGATGTGGTGGTGGTGAGTGAGGAGGGAAACGAGCTCGGGAGGGACTATATATAGGAGAGGCCGAGGCGGGGATCGAGAGATCGCCGGAGCTCTCTGGAGCGTCACCCGGCGAAGAATGGCGTCAGTGAGAGAGGGGGAAGACACCGGGGATCACGCGGAGGCTGTAGACGAGTGGCGACGAGCACAGGAGCAGGGTACGGGATGAGCACAGGGGCACGAGCGCACTATTGCCTTGGCCGAGCCATGCCCGTGCTCGCTGCAGCGAGCTCCTGCGTCGATGAGCGCCAGGAGGGAGTTAAGGACGTCGAGACGGTGATGGTGGTGCGGTTTGGCAAGGTGCGGCAGCCGGGGAAGCGAGCACGCGCTCAACAGAGCGCGCTACGGCATCCAGAGCGTGTCGACTAGCACATTGGCATCATGCACACGCGTGGTCACCGCGTGAACTCTGGCATGGAGCCACTGATTGCCATAAATTCATGTCGGGCAGTTAGTCCTTAGTGGTTTTGGTCGTTTTGCATAGTTGGCTTGGTCACAGGTGCACTGTGGGAGTGGCTCTCTTGCTGGCAAGTTTCTGGACAGAAACTTGTGAGCTTGACTGTGGTCAAACCAGAGAGGGTTTAGGGCTGAATTTTGGTGGTTAGCAGTTTCTTAGGAGGGTAATGATGCTCAAGAAAAAACAGCCTCATTGGATCAAAGAAAATGGTACTTGCTGTAGAAAGTGACCATTCTGTCCAGAACAGAAATGATTTTCTGTAGAAAAAATATTACAAAAAGTTATGTAATATTTTTGCTCAGGACGGTGCCCTAGGGTTCAAAGAATATTAGGGAATTTTCTCAGATTTTTGTGGGCAAATAAAATGAGGGTTGCTTTGGAACATACTTCTCTGAAATGATTTTCAGGGAAGAAAATGAATATTTTTCCTTTATGAAAAATATTCCTTTGGCTTTTGTGGAGTTTATCAGAGAAGGAAAGGATGAGTTAGAGGTAGAGAGATCACTTGGGTAAAAATCAAGGGTAGACCCAAGTGTTCAAGTCCATTTGAATTGATTCAAAAACTCCAAATCGAAAGCAAATGCAATTGAAAGTCCGGAAAAGGAGAGAAGGCAAAAACCAGGCTGTCACAAACCTCCCCCACTTAAGATGAATCTCGTCCTCGAGATTCGGTTGCTTGGGAAAATAATTCTGGGTAGGTTGTTCTTAAAAATTCCTCTCTTTCCCAGGTTGCTTCTTCCTCGTTGTGATGTTCCCAATGGACCTTGAAAAATTTGATCACTTTGCTGCGTGTGACCCTTTCTGCCTCATCCAAGATTCTGAATGGTCTCTCCTCATAAGTTAAATCCTTGGCAAGCTCAATTTCTGACATATCCGTCCTCTTCTTGGGTGGTGAAATACACCTTCTCAGTTGTGATACATGGAACATGTTGTGCACATCCGACAATTCTGGTGGCAATTCTAACTGATAAGCAACTATGCCAACTCGTGTCATGACTGGGAACGGATCAATATACCTTGGTGCCAATTTTCCTCGGGTCTGAAATCTCTTGACCCCTTCATGGGTGTTACTCGGAGATACACGTGTTCACCAGGTTCAAAGCTGACTTGTCAGTGTTTGGCATCATAATAACTCTTCTGTCGTGACTTAGCCAGCTGTAGTCTATCTCGAATTTTCCTAATTTGTTTCTCTGCCTCCAATATCAGATCAGTACCGAAGATGCGGATGTGTCCGGTTTGAGACCAATTTAATGGAGTGCGGCACTTACGGCCGTATAAAGCTTCAAAGGGTAACATTTTCAAACTGGTTTAAAAACTGTTGTTGTATGAGAATTCCGCATATGGTAGACAATCTTCCCATTTGGGTCCATGGGCTAAGGTACATGCTCGAAGCATATCTTCAAGGATTTGATTTACCCACTCAGTCTGACCGTCTGTCTGTGGATGATAGGCGGTGCTATATTTGAGAGCGGTCCCCAAAGCTTGATGGAGCCGGGACCAGAACGCGGATGTAAACAATGAACCTCTGTCTGAAGTGATTGTTTTTGGCACTCCATGCAAACTGAGAATCCGGGATACATATAATTGCGCAAGTTGATCAACGCGAAGGGTGGTGCGGATAGGAATAAAGTGAGCCACTTTAGTCAGCGTGTCCACTATGACCCATATAGCATCATTGCCTCGGTGAGTCCGGGGTAGACCAGTGATAAAGTCCATGCAGACATCGTCCCATTTCCATTGTCAGACGGGCAGAGGTTGGGGAAGTTCGGCGGGTTTTTGGTGTTCCGCCTTTACTTTGTTGCAGATGTCACAACAAGCGACAAAATATGCGATGTCCCTTTTCATTCCATTCCACCAAAATATCAGCCGAAGGTCTTCATACATTTTAGTACCGCCTGGGTGTATTGAGTATGAGCATTTGTGTGCTTCTGCCAAAATTTTCTTCCTCAAATCTGCTAGATTCAGGTACGCATATCCTTCCCCGAAACCTGAGTGTACCCAGTGCATCTCTTGAGAAATCCTGAGTCTTGTCTTCTCGCAGGTTTTGGATATATCCTTGCAGACTCTTGTCTTTAGCCTGTGCTATGCGAATCTACTCTTCTAGCATAGGAGTTACTTCCAAAATATTTGCAAGGCCGACGTTTATAATTACCAAGTTGAGCTGAGCGATCTCCTGCTGGAGTTCTGAAGGCAGAGACTCTATCATGGCATTCAATTTGGCAGGCTTATGACTGAGGGCATCAGCAACTACGTTGGCCTTTCCGGATGGTAATTTATTTCCAAATCATAGTCTTTGACCAACTCGAGCCATCTTCGCAATCGGAGGTTTAAGTCTGGCTAGGTGAATATATATTTGAGACTCTTGTGGTCGGTAAATATTTGACATCTCTTTCCAATGAGGTAATGTCTCCAAATCTTTAGAGAGTGCACCACAGCGGCTAGTTCCAAATCATGTGTAGGATAGTTTCCTTCATGAGGTCGTAGCTGGCGAGATGCGTAAGCTACTACCTTGCCGTCTTGCAAAAGTACACCCCCAATGCCCTGTCTGGATGTGTCGCAATACACATCAAAGCTGCGGTAAATATCTGGGGGAGTCAAGACCGGTGCTGATGTCAATCTGGTTTTTAGCTCGTTAAAGCTCTGCTCACAATCCTCAGTCCATTCAAACTTCTTGTCTTTCTTGAGAAGTTCTGTCATTGGCTTGGCAATTTTGGAGAATCCTTCGATGAACCGACGGTAGTACCCGGCTAATCCAAGGAAACTCCGGACTTGGGTTACGGTCATGGGTGCTTCCCAATCAAGCAAATCTTTCACTTTGCTAGGATCGACTAAGATACCTTCTGCTGAAATAACATGCCCCAAAAATCCGACTTGTTTGAGCCAAAACTCACACTTGCTGAATTTTGCATACAACTGATGGTCACGGAGTCTTTTGTAGGACTGCTCGAGGTGTTCCTCATGTTCTTCATTATTCTTGGAGTAAATGAGAATATCATCGATGAAAACCACCACAAACTTGTCCAAGAATTCCATGAACACCTTATTCATCGTATGTATGAAGAAGGCGGGGGCATTTGTGAGGCCGAAGGAGATCACCGTATATTCATAGAGACCGTACCGAGTAGTGAACGCGGTCTTAGGAATATCTTCCTTCTTGATTTTTAGTTGATGATATCCGGTCCTGAAATCAACCTTGGAAAATACTTTTGCACCACTGAGCTGATCGAACAAGTCATCAATCCTTGGTAACGGGTATTTGTTCTTGATGGTGACATCGTTCAACTGACGATAGTCAACGCACATTCTTAGACCACCGTCTTTCTTGTCCACAAATATTGCAGGTGATCCCCATGGTGATGAACTGGGGCGGATATATCCTTTCTGTAGCATTTCATCCAACTGCTTCTTTAATTCTACAAGTTCGGAGGAAGGCATCCGATAATACTTTTTGTACAATGATGCAGTTCCAGGCACAAGATCAATTGCAAACTCAAGCTCTTGGTCCGGTGGCAGGCCTGACAATTCTTCTGGGAATACATCGGGAAACTCACTGACCACAGGAATTAATCCCAACTCGTTCGCCACATCGGTGAAAATTATTTCTTGCTTGGGTATACTCCTGTGAGCATAGAATATTGTAGACTGCCTTTCCTGATTTGTCAAGGTGACTTCTGGAGTTGCACAACTTGGCAGACTAGATTACTATCAAAGCGGTTGGAAAGTGGACCCCCTTGATATCAATTTCCAAATTTCGGCAGACCAATTTGCTTTTGAGCACAGATCCCGGGGACTGAACGAGCATACTTTTCCCCAAAAGAGAGTAAGGAAATTTGTTTTGGGCAACGAAACTTTGAGATACAAAAGAGTGGGAAGCCCCAGAGTCGAATAAAATTATTGTGGGTATGCTATTAACAGGGAACATACCAATGGCGACTTCGGGGTTTTCCCGAGCCTCGTCTGTGGAGAGGTGATGCACTTGCCCTTGGACGATCTGCTGGGTATGATATGGCCCCATATGATTGACTTGCGGTCGGAACGGGGCATTTGACTTCTTGGGACACTGCCTAGCATAATGTCCAGTCTATCCACAGTTAAAGCAGGCGTTATTGCGATGGCGCTCCTCATGTACCGGACTAGTCACGACATTCTTGACTTGAGTGGTGGTCTTGTTCACATTCTACTGCCAATTGGGTTTGTACTCCACTTGAGTCCGTTGCCATGTACGGGCCTTTTCTATGGGATGTCCGTCCTTCTTTGGCTCAAATTTGCGCTTGTTGTCATTATTTGCGGGTCGGTTGTCTTGCACAGGCTTGTATTCTCTTTCTGCGATGAGGGCCTTATTTACCAGAGTCTAAAAATTTGGAAAATCGAGCATGCAGAGAACACTCCTGAGGTGTTGATTTAATCCGCTAAGGAACCTGTCAATCTTCCTTTCTTCCATGGCCACATCATACAGAGAATAACGGGTCAGGTGGTTGAACTTGTGCAAATATTCACTTACTGATAGACTGCCTTGAGTGAGACCAAGAAATTCGCGTTGCTTGATCTTCATGATACCAGCTGGAATATGATACTTGAGAAATTGGTCCTTCAAATTAGTCCACGTAATTTCTTCTCCCGCAGGCCACAGAGCTTTAGCATTATCCCACCATATGGCAGCAGCTCCTTCAAGATAGTGGGTAGCAAACGGAACCTTGTCAGCCTCTTCAGTGCGAGTGATTTCAAGTTTCTTCTCAATGGCGCGTAACCAATCGTCTGCTTCCAAAGGGTCAACCACTTGACTGAAACTGGGAGGCTTAGTCCTTTGAAAATCTCACAGTTTGGAGTGATGGCCATTTTGGTTTCCATTCTGCCCAACCATAGCTTGCACACTGCTTAACAGCTCAATCAGATCATTGTTCCTTCTTTCCTCAAACATGTGCATAATTTGTTCAGTGGAGGGTGGATTTTGCGGTGGAGGCGGTGGCTGCGGATACGGCTCGGGGGAGTGTCCTGCCTGCCTTGCTGAGCGACGAACAGGGACATCCTCACAAGCCTGTGAGCTGCTACCTCCCCGCGTCATCCTACTGTTTATTTTCCCAATAAGAGCAACCGCGATGAGAAACATCCAAACATGGGAAGAAAAGGCAGTGACGAACCCGAAAGAGCGGAACGAAAAATACAAGAAACACAACGATCGAATAAAAAGTCCCACACAATTATACATAGACTCATACATGAAAGATAAACATCATGACTGGTGTGACTACTCGCATACATGCAACGATACACCATGGCTCATACAACTACATTCGTACATCACATGACCACTGCGGATACTCAGACGCTCTAAGACTCTGCCGGTGCTGCCGGATCCTCTCCTGAGTCAGACCCAGATCCTGAACTGAGGACGCCAACCGATACCTCCGGGTTAAATGTAACACGACTACGCTGCCTAGAGGGCTCTCCCTCAGGGGTAGGCGCGGGATGAGAAGGGATCATAGGAGCTGCGGGGGTAGCAAGAAGAGATGCCCACTCAGCAGGAGCACTATGTGGGTTCACTGCCGAGGTGTCCGAGCTACTCGGGGGAGTAACCGGAGAAATAGGCGAGCTAGAACTGGGCACAATATAAGGAGCAAATCCCATAGAGGGTGGAGTAGGGTAGGATCTAGTGGCGGCTAAAGCAGAACGAGCACGATTCAGCTCTCGAGCCAACTCGTGAATCAGAAGATAACTAGCAGTGATATATCGAGAAAGGTGGCTAGTGTCACTATTAGACGCCGGATCAACGGAATGAAAGCGAACACGACCATCATCGTGCAAAGATGGGTAGAAACGAAAACCTAGATGGTTCTGCATCTGAGCCTCTGTGTAGCGTAACTCAACAAGAATCTCGAATGCAGCATACTGGACGGCTTGAGCGGCGGTGGAGGCATAACCGCTTCGAGAGGTACGAGTGTCAGAGCCTGTTGACGAACTAGTGCGCAGAGTAACCACAGCATGATACTCATACACGGAGTTGGCTAGACGCTCCCGGTACACCCAATATGCTGGGTCATCACCGTGAGGGTACAGTCGATGCCACACGCCACGAAGGAGATGCGGCTAGGTGTACGACATCAGCTGCAACTGACACGGATACGGCACCGGAGCCATCTACACTCACAACCATTAGTGGGTTAGGAATAAAAATAGAACGAGTGCATGCGATGTAACAATCAGCTACAAACACTACCGGCACTAAACTTTTACTCTAACTAACGTCTAGCTAACACGTCGGTAGTCTAGCATGTCCTACAGTCAGCGTGGCTCTGATACCAAGCGTTGTGGCACCCCGGCTCAGAGCAACCGGTTTACCCTGTATTGCCAACCCAGAGATCATGTCTTCTGGCAACACACAACATCTTGGTACAGAAATCACCGCTTTATTGAAACTAGCAGAAGCATAGAGTGACATTACAACAAGTTGCGAGGCCAAGCGGCACACTCGGTGTGGCTGAACAATATGTACATTATTTAGTAGACATAAAGGGGCCTCGAACACGACATCTACACGGCAGCGGAACAACGACGTAGCACGACTCCATAGCACAAGGACACCAATGTGGACACGGTCTAGACACGGCAGCTCTCCGATCCAGTTGACTTTCCCGAAATCTGGCATAACACGCCAGGTCAGTACATTGAATGTACTTGCAAGCTCACAGCAAACGGAACCATAATGACAAACAACATCATGACATTTAATCAAGTTAAATGCAAACATCAACATGCTACTCATGCAGTGAAACCAAACTTGGGCATCGAGTCACACGGACTCCCTTACCAACCGGTTGCCTCCCAACCGAACAGTGCTCACGACAAAGCATGAACGGAACCATACTTGGTCCAACTGGTTACCTTGTAACCGAACCGTGATCGCTTCCGGATCACAAATAAAACCACAACAGTCTGCCTCTCTAACTTCATCATCATCTAACCAGTGCAATGCAAGTTGATTAGTGTTCAAGTTTCATTAATAACAGTTGATCCATGGTGTGACTTACTTACGAACTGGGCCCTTATCCGCGGGCGCAGCTATCTATAGATTAATACACTCTGTAGAGGTAGCACACTTTACCCACACCACGGAATCCATGGCCTCACACTCCCATTCGGGTGGACCAACGGCATTCTGACAGAACTCTCCCATTGCCATGACACTCTTACGGCCAGTCCAACCAACTCCCCACTGGAATTAGTCCTGGGTGACCTAGCCTACCAAAGGCAAAACTACCTCCGTCATGGCAAACAAACAGTCCCAAGTAGGGACATGGTACCATAACAACAACAAGTTCACAAGGTTATGTCTGCTTACCGGGCCAGGGTAATGCACGCCAATAACCTTCCCTCTTTGGAGGCACCGACAAAAGGCATGACAACAGACGACTACCAGCCTCCCCACAAAAGCAAGTGTGGTTGCACTCGTCAGCCCGATTCAGTGGCACCATGACCCGACCAACTTTTTTGTTCAAGTTCAATTATCATCAGGTTTAACTTGAAATAAAATTCTCGAGTCAAAAATATGCCATGCTTATGCAACCATATATCATGCATCACAAATCACAACATATCAACTTCATTTAAAGTTCTACTTGCACAAACTTAACTTTCAACATTTCTGGTCCTTTCTTACTTGTTATTTAAACTCATCACTTTGGTTGGCATTAATCAACTAAAACTTTTCTTAGCAAGAATATAGCAAAATAAGACCGATAATCATATCACCATAGTCATGAAAAACTTACTTAGATCAACGACTCAATCTATACCTCACTAGTTCAAGTATTCACTTCTGTTAACTAATCCCTTTGACCATGACAAACTAAATAACACAAGCATAATTGATTTTTATACTATATGCAATGAATAATATATATATTCAAGTATAAAATCATGAATATTGCAAAGACACCATGATAATGTTGTTGTGGCTTGCCTTAGTGCAGAGGAGCTTCACACTCCTCCTGGATCCCATCAAGACAAGCTTCACCTTCTGAAAATAATTCAAATGACAAAAACAAAATATCAAGAACACTTCTGAAAATCACCACAAATTCTAGGCAGGAAGGAAAAATCCCATCTTGGGTGTGCTGCTAGAGTTTTCCAGTAAGAACAGAATGCAAAAAGAATCAACTCATTTGGACTTGTAGAATGAGAGTTAGAGCTGGTCAAATTTAAACTAAATTTGAATTAAAAAGAAAAATCCAGGGGGGTGACGTAAAACGCCAGGGCGCCACCACTCATACCGCTTTGGGAACGGCTTGAGTGGCTTACAGCGGGCCCCGCTGGTCTGGTCGGAGGGGGAGAGGGAGAGAGACAGAGCACGGCGAGGCTCCGCCGGAGCGCACACCGGCGAGGAGGGCTCCTTGGCCCGTTCCAAAGGGATAGGATTTGGAGAGGAGGTTGAGACGCACTTGCCCGTACCCTTAGCGTAGCTAGAGGTGGCTGGACGGGGTCGGAACTGAGCTCTCCAGCGACGGCAGCGGGCGGGGCTCGTCGGAGTTGGCGATTTCGGTGAGGCAAGGCCAGTCCAGCCGCTCCAACGGCACCAGCTCGCACCAGTGGACCACCACGAACACGCCTGAGGGTCGGTGGAGCACGAGCGGCTCTGGAGAGGGAGGGAGCCTAGGACGGGGATCGCCGACGAGCTCGGTTCGGGGGCGACGGCCAGAGGCCTGCCCGGCCGGGCTGCGGCATACTACAGGGTCGTGGTGATGTGGTGGTGGTGAGTGAGGAGGGAAACAAGCTCGGGAGGGACTATATATAGGCGAAGCCGAGGCGGGGACCGAGAGTTCGCCGGAGCTCTCTGGAGCGTCGCCCGGCGACGAATGACGTCAGTGAGAGAGGGGGAAGACGTCGGGGATCACGCGGAGGTTGTAGACGAGCGACGACGAGCACAGGAGCACGGGTGCACTGTTTCCTTGGCTGCACCATGCCTGTGCTCGCTGCGGTGAGCTCCGGCGTCGGTGAGCGCCAGGAGGGAGTTAAGGACGTCGAGACGGTGATGGTGGCACGGTTTGGCAAGGTTTGGCAGCCGGGGAAGCGAGCACGCGCTGAACATAGCGCGCGGCGGCATCCAGAGCGCGTCGACTAGCACGTTGGCATCATGCACAGGCGTGGTCACCGCATGAACTCTGGCATGGAGCCATGGCTTGCCATAAATTCATGTCTGGCAGTTAGTCCTTAGTGGTTTTGGTCCTTTTGCATAGTTGGCTTGGTCACAGGTGCACTGTGGGAGTGGCTCTCTTGCTGGCAAGTTTCTAGGCAGAAACTTGTGAGCTTGACTGTGGTCAAACCAGAGAGGGTTTAGGGCTGATTTTTGGTGGTTAGCAGTTTCTTAGGAGGGTAATGATGCTCAAGAAAAATCAGCCTCATTGTATCGAAGAAAATGGTACTTGCTATAGAAAGTGACCATTCTGTCCAGAACAGAAATGATTTTCTGTAGCAAAAATATTACAAAGAGTTATGCAATATTTTTGCTCAGGAAGGTGCCCTAGAGTTCAAAGAATATTTGGGAATTTTCTCAGATTTTTGTGGGCAAAGAAAATGAGGGTTGCTTTGGAACATACTTCTCTGAAATGATTTTCAGGGAAGAAAATGAATGTTTTTCCTTTATGAAAAATATTCCTTGGGCTTTTGTGGATTTTATCAGAGAAGGAAAGGATGAGTTAGAGGTAGAGAGGTCACTTGGGTAAAAATCAAGGGTAGACCCAAGTGTTCAAGTCCATTTGAATTTATTCAAAAACTCCAAATCCAAAGCAAATGCAATTGAAAGTCCGGAAAAAGAGAGAAGGCAAAAACCAGGCTGTCACACTTCATCTTCTGGTTCTTATCTAGATTTGCAGGCCTTTGGTCTTCACAAAGATCTGCATGCCAACACGCAGGCGCTCCCGAGTCTTGGTCCTGACGTTGTCGATGGTGTCGGAACTCTCAGGCTCTAGTGTGACGGTCTTGTTGGTGTTGGGTAAGTCGCCCCGGCAAGGCGCTTGCCGGGGCAGTGTAGGCTGTCCCCGGCAAGGGCGTTGCCGGGGGGAACCCATCTTGTCCCTTTGCTCTTCGTGCCTCCGGCTTGAGTACTGCCTTGGCAGCTTTGTGCCTTCCCTTCCTCTGCCCTGCCAAGTATGGCCGCAGGTGTGGCTACGACTGCCCGTGCACAAGTAAAGGGGTACAGAAAGGCCCCTACTTTTGTACACCGACAGGAGCCCCCGGGCCTGGGCCACACATAAGTGTAAATCGTTGCTGGGCTAGGCCCAGAACGGTGTGCGGGCACGCGTGGCAGAGTTTTAACCGCGGTAACCCCTTGTGCTTCCCCACGACTCGCATTGAGTGCGTGACGTGGGGTCGTGCGTGGGACGGTTGTAGAGTGCTTGCGTCACCCTGCGGTGAATAGTAAAGAGGCGGGCCGCGTCTTCCCCATAAAAAAGAGGAAAACGCAGGGGCGCTGCTCATTTACCCTCTGTGCTTTTTCCAATCTTGGAATCGCCGTTCCACTTTTCCGACCACACCCGCCTTTTTCGCCACGTATGCCGCATGTAGGGCGTGGGGTAGGTGAAAGATGCGTGGGATATGGGAAGGCGCACCGTGGCCGATACCCATGCGCCTTTGATTGGCGCGGGGAGGGCGGTCGGTGACCTAGCTCGTTGCCAGCGGCTTTAATGAGCCGGATTTGAAAGGGCTCTTCAGAGGTGTAGAGCCAGTCTTCAGCCTCCTTTGCTTGGCTATAAAAAGGGGTTTCAAGAGGAGGAGGAGAGGCATCCTTTCGTGTCTTCTCTTCTTCCCAGTTCTCCATCCACCACCATGCCGAGAGGGCGCGGCCGCGGCCGTCCTTCTGCGGAGGCGACTAGATCTTCCTCCCGCCAGAGAGCCGCGGTGGTTACGGAAGAGCCAGACGTTCGCGAGGGTGCTGGAGATCGACCAGCCGCCGAGGTTGAGGCTCCAGATGAAGGGGTGTTGCAATGGTGACATGTGGGCGAACACAAGGTTCCCCGTCCCTCATGTAATGCTTCTTCGTCGTGGTTGGAAAACCTTTGCACGTGCCCACTGCTTCATGAAGGGCCACGTTCTCCACTTCACATTAGTGGAGAGCGACCTGTTCTCCGTCAAGGTCTTCGGGAGCTCGGGAATCAGGTTAGGGTGCTGCGCGGATAGCTCGACCGACGACGAGAGCTCCTCCTCGAGCGATGGCGACAAGGAGGGGACCAGTGGGGAGGACGACAGGGATGGGTATGACTAGACATCAGACGCCCCGTTCCTAGGTGACGCCGGCAGCAGCACCATCTGCACCTAGCCTTCCCCCCAGCAGAGTGATTTGCCGGGGGGAGGGTAGTTCTTGGTGGAGGCTCCTCGAGCCAGCTCCTTGAACTTCTCGGGGCCGTCGCTTCTGGCGGCTAGCGCTGGAAGGCCAGAGAAGACGAAGAAGGCGGGTGGTGGGCCTTCAAGTCAGAGTACGATGGCATCGACGCCTTCGTCTCGTATTGCCGGCCCGCTGCCTCATCTTTCGGCTTGTTCTCCGGCACCGTCATCACCGGCCCTCTTCTGGGTGGCTGCCTGGATGTTCTCTTGGTGTCATCTGCTGCTCGTACCTCTCCTAGGCACTCCTTTTGCCCTCCCTCTATCTTGATTCGCTTCCTGAGGAGAGGGACAAGAAAGGGATTACGGGCATCTGATATTTTTTGAGATCTTAAGCCCGCGGGCACTTGTCGAATTTAGACCTTGTAATCCCTTGCTTATGTTTACATTCCATATGAATTGTACTTGTTTAATCAACGTATTAATGAAAAAGGGTGTTTGCTGGGTTCTTTTGTGCATGAGCGAGGCCCACACTAAGGAGCGAGTCCTTGTTATTTTAAGTAAACAACGTCACCCGGCAACAAACCTTGTCGTCCTCCCACTTTATACCACGATTATACCCACGCCCTTGGCGGGAGCAGGGGAAAAGTAGGATCGGGCCCTTCGTTTATTCCCCTTCCACCGCAACTACAACCAAACTCTGGCCTGAAAGGGATTTCTGGCATAGGAAGGACGGAGCAGGGTGGCATAGGAAAGAACGAAGTTTCGTACGTTCAATTTTCATACGGAAGCGCATAGCGCAGGGGGGGGGACTTATCTGAATCTGCAGCCCCCGGCAACCTCGGCTTGCCAGGGTCGGGGGTGTTGGTCCGTCTTCTTTCCTCCAAACGGTTTTCCAGAAACACCTGTGCAGCATGCGAAACAAAAAGGACTGGAAGAGACAGAAAGACACGCACTCGACCTCTATGCTAGGGGCTAGTTGCCGCCAAGCACAATCAACCCTACCAGAGAGAGACTCAACCTAGCATGCATGCTAATTTCTAGGGCGCCAGTGCTTCATTTATTCATCTGTTGCTCAGGGTCTGCGCCTAGCTTTGTACAAAGGGTTACATGCCTCGCCGGCAAGGCTTGTACAAAAAAGTGGTTTGCTGGGAGGCCCGGCAACCGCGCCTTACGGGTAAAACTTGCGAAGATGTTCGATGTTCCAGGAATTACTCACTGGGATACCATCTGCGGTCTCCAGGCGGACTGCATCGGGCCTGGTGACTCGTATTGCCCGGTAAGGGCCTTCCCACTTCGGCGTCAACTTGTTGGAATTCATGGCGGATTGGATTTGCCGAAGAACAAGGTCGCCTTCCTCAAGGCTTCAGGCATGAACCTTGCGGCTATGGTAGCAGCGCAAGGCTTTCTGGTAGCGAGGGGCTCGCACAGCAGCCCAAAGACGATCTTCCTCAAGGAGCGTCGCATCATCGTGGCACAACTGCTCTTGCTCAAGCTCATCATAAGCGAGCACTCGAGGTGACCCGTATATGAGTTCCGTAGGGAGAACTACTTCTGCCCCGTATACCAGGGCAAAGGGTGTTTGGCCCGTCGCTCGATTTGGTGTCGTTCTGATGGACGAAAGAACTGTTGGCAACTCATCAATCCAGCGCCTTCCGCACTTGTGTAGCCTGCCAAAAGTCCAGGTCTTGAGGCCTCGCAACACCTCTGCGTTTGCCCTCTCAGCCTGGCCGTTACTTCTGGGATGAGCAACAGAAGCAAAACAAACCTTGCCGCCGAGGTCTTGGATATACTGCATAAAGGTGCGGCTTGTGAACTGCGTGCCGTTGTCGGTGATGACTCTATTCGGCACACCAAAACGGCATACTAGTCCCTTGAAGAACTTGACGGCCGATTGTGTTGTCACCTTTCTCACCGGTTCCACTTCTGGCCACTTTGTGAACTTGTCGATCGCGACATAGAAGTACTCAAAGCCCCCACGGCACGGGGAAAGGGGCCCAGTATGTTGAGCCCCCAGACCGAAAAGGGCCAGGAAAGAGGAATGTTTTCCATCTCAAATAAAATCAACAAAAAGGACATCCAAAAGATTCACTAGTCCCAAGGAGCAAATTTTCATACTGTATCTTTTTGCTGGAGAGGGTCCAAAAGCTCATAAGTACAAGAAATCTTCATCTCTTTTGCTGGAAAGGATCCAACAATAAAAGAAAATCTTCATCTTTTCTGCATGGGAAGAAAGGGTCCAAAAGTTTGAGTTCCCCCTTGAAGGGCTTGGGCTGGTTGATGAAGCTTCTTTGAATGGAACTAACACACTTCACACTTGGTTACTAGTGTAGTTGCATCCTGGAGGGCAGTGGGCCAAAATAAACCTTGCCGGAATGCCTTGCCGGCAAGGGCCCTTGATCCTATGTGAGAGCCACATATGCCTCGCCTCCATGTATCTCTGCCAACAGCTCCAGTCCGTTCTACTGAGGAATGCACTTCAATTTCACACCGTTTGGTCTCCTTGTGTATAGGGTATCATCCATAAACTGATACATGCTGGACCGACGGGCTACTTTTTCTGCTTCTTCCTATTTCTCAGGGAGTTCCCCCGTTTGGAGAGACGGACGATGCGCTGCGCCCATGTCGGAGCCTGGGGCTCGACGGCAAGGACTAAAGGCTCATCTTTGGCCGTAGGGGCAGCTGCCTCTATGGTCAGGGCCTGGGGCCCTGGGGCAGCTGCCTCTACCCGACAACTTCCTTACCGGCGGCTCCTGGGAGCTCAGTGGGAAAGTACTTGCCGGGGCCTGCCTTCCTTCCCTTGTTCTGTCCTGCTGATGGCTCAACGGATGGCTGAGTTAATTGAAGCACAAAGGTACCTGGTTCCACATGCAACTTGAGGGCAGCGCGTTTCGACAGGTCGTCGGCAATGTTGTTCTCTGCTCGGGGAACATGCTCTGCTTGTAGTCCGTCAAAACGCTCTTCCAACTTCCTTACTTCATGCACATAGGCCTCCATCAACGGGCTCTAGTAATCCTTATTAACTTGCTTAACGACCAGCTGCAAATCACCTCTAATGATGAGCTTCCTGATCCCGAGGTCTGTCGCAATCCTGAGACCGGCAAGCAATCCCTCACACTCCGCCGTGTTGTTCATTGATTTTTCCCGGGGAAAGTGCATCTGAACTATGTACTTGAGGTGCTCTCCGGTGGGTGCGACGAGTACCACGTCGGCACCAGCACCTTGTAGTGAGAAAGCTCCATCAAAGTACACAATCCAATCGCGACACGTCTCCTTGCCGGGAAGGGTGGTCTCCTGAACCTCTTCGTCGGGTGTTGCGGTCCATTCTACTATGAACTTTGCCAAGGCTCGGCTCTTGATCGTTGAAGTACTTTCAAACTTGAGGCCAAAGCTCGACAGCTCCAACGCCCACTCCACAGTCCTCCCAGTTGCATCTAGGTTGTGCAAGACTCGTTGCAAAGGGAGGCGGGTGACGGCGGTGATCTCATGTGCTTGGAAATAGTGGCGCAGCTTTCTCGAGGCCATGAGGAGGCAGAAAAGTAGCTTCTGCATACCCGAATATCTTGATCTAGCCCCCTACAAGAGAGAACTGACAAAATAAACCGGGTGCTACACAACCTTTTTCTTCTGTTCGACTTTGCCTGCTTGCGCATACTCTGTCTTGCCGGGATCGGGCCTTGCCGGGGGTCCCACCTTGCTGGCGCCGTGCCGGGGAATGCCCCGGCACATCATCCGATGGCTCGGCCGCTGCCGCTGTTTCTTCCTCAAGTTACCTCTGCGCCACTAGCGGAGCACTGACCACTTGATTCGTTGTCGCTAGATATAGCAGCAATGACTCTTGTGGCATAGGCGCGACTAGTGTTGGCATGGAGGAGAGGTACCTCTTCAGATCTTGCAGTGCTGGCTCTGCCTCTGGAGTCCATTTCATTGGACCCACCTTCTTCAAAACTTTGAAAAAGGGGAGGGGTGCTCGGCAGATTTGGAGATGAACCTACTTAGAGCAGCAATGCAGCCGGCGAGCCTACGGACGTCCTTGACCCGTCTTGGCGCCTCAATTTGCTCAATCGCTTTGATCTTATCGGGATTCGCTTCAATTCTGCGTTGAGACACAAAGAAACCAAGAAGCTTGCCGGACGGGACGCTGAACACGCACTTCTTTGGATTGAGCTTGAGGTTGAACTTGCGTAGGTTTGCAAATGTTTCTTTCAGATCCTGCACGAGCGTAGCCTTGTCCTTGGTTTTGACCACTATGTCATCCATATAAGCTTCGATATTTCTATGCAGCTGTGGTTCAAAACCAATTTGGACTGCTCGGGCAAATGTCGAACCAGCACTTTTCAACCCGAAAGGCATCCGTAGAAAACAGTAGGTGCCACATGGGGTGATAAACGTGGTCTTTTCCTCGTCTCCCTTCACCATGAAGATCTGGTGTTATCCTGAGTAGGCGTTGAGGAATGACAGCAGGTCACACCCGGCAGTGGAGTCCACTATCTGGTCAATGTGTGGAAAAGGGAAAGGATCCTTTGGACATGCCTTATGGATGTCCGTATAGTCAATACATAGCCTCCATTTCCCATTTGCCTTACGCACTACCACCGGGTTGGCCAACCATGTGGGGTCGAGCACTCCTCTGACCAAGCCTGCCGCTTCCAACTTCCTGATCTCCTCGATGATGAACTCTTGTCGCTCCAAAGCTTGCTTCCCGACCTTCTGCTTGACGGGCCGCGCATGGGGACAGACCACAAGGTGGTGCTCGATCACCTCCCTGGGAACGCCGGGGATGTCGGATGCTTGCCATGCAAACACGTCAACATTTTTGCCGGTTTTCTTCCCTCCCGGGGCTTCAGCGGCAGGAGCAAGTGCCTTGGCAGCAGTTGCTGCGACTGCCTCCCGGTAGAGTTGGTCGGCGCAAATGAGCGCGTCTTTCTTGTCGGAGGGGATGGTGATGATGCTCATTGGCCCGGGCATCTTCAATGTGTTGTAGGTGTAGTGTGACGCCGCCATGAACTTGGACAGCGCTGGGCAGCCAAGTATCCCATTATAGGGCAAAGGGATCTTGGCGACATCAAAAATGATCTTCTCTGTCCTATGGTTCAGCTCGCTTCCAAATGTAACGGGCAACGTGATCTTACCCTTCGGTTGACTCCTTCCTGGGTTGACCCCTTGAAACATGCCCGTCTCTTCGAGATCTCCGTCGGGGATTTGCGGTCTCTCGATCACAGCCGGTGAGATCAAATTCAGACCGGCCCCACCGTGAACTAGCACTTTTTTCACCTTGACGTTGCGTATTGTTGTCGAAACCAACAATGGCAAACACCCGACCGCAGTTGTGCGATCAGGGTGGTCCTTGGTGTCAAAAATGATAGGCGTGTTGGACCACTTCAGTGGCCTCTAGGCGTCGAACGATGGCTCTGCCGCAGTGACTTCACGCACCCACTGCTTCAGTTGGCGGTGAGAGGTATGCAACAACGCACCACCGTCGACCCACATGGCCTCTGTAGATTTTTGGAACTCATGCTCGCCGAACTCATCGTCCTCATCCTGATCCTCCTCCTTCCTTCTTGTCGCGGCCTCGAGCGGGCCTCTCCTGTTGATTATCTTTGTCGCGGCGGCCCCCTCGGTCGCCACGCTTCTTGCCGGACCCCTCAGCACCGACCTGACCCTTCTCCTTGTCTCGCCTCTCATACTCGGCTTTTTGCTTCTCTGCAAGCAGCTCAACCTGCCAGCAGTTCCGAAGGTCGTGGCCCTTGGTGCGATGGATCTTGCAGTACTGCTTGTCAGAACCTCCTGGCTTGTCCGCAGCCGCCAAGGCCCGGCAGGCGGCGCACCCAGCAACTTCCTTGCGGGGGTCGTCAACCTTGGCCTTCTTGGCGGCGCCGGGGTCGCCGGATCCCTCGACAGCAAGCACGGTATTTCCCTTACGCTTCCTATTGCGGCGTCGGCCCTTCTTTTCCGGGGCAATGGCGTCTTCATCCGTGGAGTCGGTTTCTGCGCTGGCGTCCTCGCCGGGGTACTTCCTCCCTTCTTCAGCCCGAGCACATCTATCAGCCAGGACATAAAGCTCGGCTACATCCTTAACCTTGTTCATCGCCAGCTCTTCACGCATCTTGCGGTTGCGCACATTCTGATGGAATGCACTGATGATAGCGGCAGGGTGAACATTTGGGATGTTGTACTGCACACGGCTGAACCTTTGTATGTATTTGCGCAGGGTCTCGCCGTCTTTCTGGGGGATGACATGCAAGTCACTTGCCTGGCCAGGAGTTTGGTGGCCTCCGGTAAAGGCACCAACAAACTCGTGGCACAGATCCGACCAAGAAGAGATGGAGTCCGCTGGCAGGTGCATCAACCATGACATAATGTTGGGCTTAAGCGCCAACGGAAAGTAGTTGGCAAGCACCTTGTCGTCGTGAGCCCCGGCAGCTTGCATCACGATAGTGTAGATGCTGAGGAACTCCAACGAATGAGTCTTGCCATTGTACTTCTCTCCGACCTCAGGCTTGAACGTGCGGTGGGTGGGCCACTGGAACTGCCGCAGCTCACGGGTAAAGGCTGGACAACCCACCTCGTAATGTAGGTCGCCGGAGCCCCCCGGCGCTGGGCGGTTCATAGTGGGCCCCACACGCCGCTGATGGCGCGCTTCCCGCCGCCGCTCGATGGTGGTCCGAGCGTCCTCCTGAGCTCGCTCTTGAAGAACTTGACGTTGGTCGCAGCGGGCTCGAGGGTCAGACGACGCCATGGAAACGTTGTCATAGGCGTCGCCCCGACGAACCGGTGGCTGCTGTTGCTGGCGTGGGGGAGGAGAGTGCACCGTGGTTGCAGCAGTCGAGGTCCTCCCACCACTGGCGTGCGCCGGCTCGACGGAGCGCCGACACGAGGGTCCCGCTGGTCGCGGTTCATCTTTATTGGCAAAGCTGATGAGGCTTCGAATGGTGGCTCTCCACTCGTCGAGCTTCTCCGCGGCAGAGGAAAGCCGAGGAGAAGTTGCACGCGTGCCAATGCTTCTGCTAGCGTGGGTGGTGGCGAAAGCTGCGTGTACCGTGACGTGCTCCGACTTCTAACCATGTTAGAAGGAGCTCTATCATGGTCTCGCGGTTGCGCGCCGCTTCCACCAGCATCCAGGTGCGCACGCTGTCCCGGTGCGTCCTGAGAGTGACGCAAAGGGCTCTTCCCGTGGCGGCGCCCGGGGGCTCCGACGTCGCGGCATTGCTCGTCGCGCGCGGCCTGGGAAGGCCGCGATGCTACCGCCGGTTGGGGCGTCCTAGCGGTTGCCGCGCCGCCCGTGGGCAGCACGGCCCTGCCCCCCGGACCCAGCAGCGTGTGGCTCGTCGTCTTGGACCCGAACGACGCTGCTCGCCTGGCTCCGATCACCAGAGTGTCGTGGACGCTCGCCGGCCGCGCCTCCGGCACCATCCGTGGCCACCCCGGCACCCGCCCGCGCTGGTGCGGACGGGCCGGCTCCGAACGACCTAATCGCTGTTATCCCCTTCTTCTTGGGGGCCATGGCGATGATGAAGGAGTCGATGCGCTAACTTCTGGACCAGATTTTCACAGCTTGCACCCGCCTACCTGGCGCACCAAAGGTGTCGGGGGAAACGACACCAATGGGATCACGGGGAATCCCTACTATGGTTGATGGGGCGTGGAGCTATGCAAAGAGTGGGACTGAAAGATCAGCGCGAGGGGATTTTTACCCAGGTTCGGGCTGCAAGCGATGCGTAATACCCTAGTCCTGCTTTGGTGTATATATTTGGTGCTTGAGCTCTTGAACTAGCTGCGGTGCATGCCCGGTTCAAAAAGTCTGAATCCTTCCTCAGTATGCCTCGGGCCTCCTTTTATAAGCCAAAGGGGTCGCCACAGTGGCATATAGGAGGTGGAAAGTATGTACAGTGTACAAGTCTATCCCCTGACACCATAGGACAAACGGATTTAATGCGCTGCCGACGTGCCCTTTTACTTTATCGGGGACGGCAACGAAACTTGTCCCATCCGTCGCCGCCTCGCCTTGCTTCGACGTGCGTCCAAGCCGATGAGGCATGCAACACCACGCTGGCTGGCTGGTGATATGTCTCCAACATATCTGTAATTTATGAAGTAGTCATGCTATCATATTATCCATCTTAGATGTTTTATATGCATTTACATGCTATTTTATATGTTTTTTGGGACTAACCTATTAACCTAGAGCCCAGTGCTAGTTTCTGTTTTTCCCTTGTTTTTGAGTTCTACAAAAAAGGAATACCAAACGGAGTCCAATTGACGTGCCAATTTTTGTCGATTTTTTATGGACCAGAAGAAGCCCACGGAGCATCGAAGATGGACCAGAAGAGTCCCGAGACGTCCACGAGGGTGGAGGGCGCGCCCCCTATCTCGTGGACGACTCGGAGACCCCCCTGACGTGAAACCGACACAAAAAATTCCTATAAATACAAAAAACCCCAGAAAATAACCTAGATCGGAAGTTCTACCGCCGCAAGCCTCTGTAGCCACGAGAAATCAATCTAGGCCCTCTCTGGCACCCTGCCGGAGGGGGCCATCATCACCGGAGGTCATGGAGGAGGATCCCGGAGGGACCATCATCACCATGAAGGCCAAGGACCAGAGGGAGAACCTCTTCCCATCCAGGGGGAGGCCATGGAGGAGGAAGCACAAGGGGGAGAACCTCTCCTCCTCTCTCTCGGTGGCGCCGGAGTGCCATCGGGAGGGGAATCATCGCCGTGGTGATCGTCTTCATCAACATCACCATCACCATCATCATCACCATCCTCATCTATTTTACGCGGTCCACTCTCCCGCACCCCGCTATAATCCCTACTTGAACATGGTGCTTTATGCCACATATTATGATCCAATGATGTGTTGCCATCCTATGATGTTTTGAGTAGATATTCTTTGTCTTTGGGTTGATTGATGATCTAGATTGGTATGAGTTGTATGTTTTATTTTGGTGTTGTCCTATTGTGCCCTCCGTGTCGTGCAAGCTTGAGGGATTCCTGCTGTAGGGCGTTGCAATACGTTCATGATTCACTTAGAGTGGGTTGCTTGAGTGACAGAAGCATAAACCCGAGTAAGGGGGTTGTTGAGTATGGGATAAAGGGGACATGATGCTTTAATGCTATGGTTAGGTTTTACCTTAATGATTAGTAGTTGCGGATGCTTGCTAGAGTTCCAATCATAAGTGCATATGATCCAAGAAGAGAAAGTATGTTAGTTTATGCCTCTCCCTCATATGAAATTGCAATGACGACTACCGGTCTTGTTAACGATTGCCTAGGATAATTCCGCACACCGACCCATCATATTCCACACTCGCTATTTATAATATTTAGTAATATATTCTAACTTTATGATAACAGCACCTACTTTTATATTTTAGCTCTCCGATACCATGCAAAGTTATCCTCTTCATACCCACAACGTAGTTTTATTTCTCGTTTCTAGTTGGAAGCAAACGTTCGGTGTACGTAGAGTCGTATCAGTGGCAGATAGGACTTGAGAGAATATTGATCTTACCTTTAGCTCCTTGTGGGTTCGACACTCCATACTTATCACTTTCACCATTGGGAATTGCTACGATGATTCCCTGCACTTGGGGATTATCAAGCTCTTTTCTGGCGCCGTTGCCGGGAAGCAATAGCGTGGGGTTGATATTCTCGTGTGTGCTTGTTTGCTTTCTTCACTAAGTAGATTTTGTTTTTCATTTTTGTTTCTGTTTAGTTGTGGGTTAAACATACAAAAAAATTAAAAGAATGAAAATACAAAAAAAATTACTCGCCTTTCATGCCTAAAAAGTTTTTCACTAAGAGAAGTGATTGGAAGATTATGCATTGAAGAAGTGAGGGTCGACCTTGAGCACTTGTGTTCATGCTCATGGAAACAATGTAAAAATTATCATGGAATCTTCTCTGAAAATAATTATCTCATTGTATATATCCATTGTATTATAAAAATAATGTGCCAAGCTTTGGTTTTAGGATGATTAGATTGCTTGTTTACTATGTGCAGTACAAAAACAGAAACTTTGGCTGTAGTGCGTGAATTTACATTTTTTACTCGAAAGTCAAATGGGTCTGAAACTTTTTGCACATTACTTCTGTACAATTTTTTTAAAGTTTCATTTTTTTTTAGATTTTTTTGGAGTTACAGAAGTTTAATAACTTCCAGATTACTACAGACTGTCCTGTTTTTGACAGATTCTGTTTTCTATGTGTTGATCGCTTATTTTGACGAATCTATGGGTAGTATCAGGGGGTATGAACCATGGTGAAGTTGGAATAAAGTAGATAAAGTGCTAATATGAAATTGGAATGAGTTTGCAACAGTACCTAAAGGTAGTGATTTGCTTTAGTATACTAACGGATCTCACAAAGTTTTTGTGGATGAAGTGTTCGAAGAGCGAGGAGTTACCAATGTGAGAAGAATAAAGAGATGCAAGAATTCAAGCTTGGGGATGCCAAAGGCACCCCAAGTAAATATTTCAAGGATACTCAAGCATCTAAGCTTGGGGATGCCCCGGTTAGCATCCCATCTTTCTTCTTCAACAATTATCGGTATACCTCGGTTTTTGTTTTGTTCACATGATTTGTGTCCTTTGTGTTTTTATTTTTCTTTAAGAACCATTCTAGTATGAGATGTCCCTTAATCAATTTATATAATGATTCATGTTCTTCACTTATATCTTTTGAGTATGACCTTATAGAATGCTCTTTGTGCTTCACTTAAATCTTTTGAGTATGGTTTTATAGAATGCTTCGTGTGCTTCACTTATATATTTTGAGCTTGGATATTGGTTAGTCTATATTAATTGTAGAATGCTCCATGAACTTCACTTATATATTTTGGAATATGAATAATACTATCATCTAAAGCGGGTTTGGAAGAGTGTCAACTTTAGGAATTAGTGATCCCACTATTCCGAATGAGAAGAATTTTGCTTATCTGGAGAGTAGAAAAATTTCTATGCTTGTAGATCATGAAAATAATGCTTTATGTGATGGTTATATTGTTGAATTCATTCATGATGCTACTGAAAGTTATTATGAGGGAGGAATATATGCTTGTAGGAGTTGCAATAATATCAAGTTTCCTCTCTATGTGCTTAAAGTTTTGAAGTTATACTTGTTTTGCCTTCCTATGCTAGTTGATTCTTGTTCCTATAAATTATGTGTTCACAAAATCCATAGGCATAGGAAGTGGGCTAGATTCAAATGTGCTAGTCATATTCTTCATGATGCTCTCTTTATGTTTCAATTCTTTTCTTTTATGTGAGCATCATTGAAATCATCATGCCTAGCTAAAAGGCATTAAAGAAAAGCGCTTGTTGGGAGACAACCCAATATTTACCCTTACTATTTTTATGTGTTTACATGATTAAGCTACTGTAGTAATCATGTTTTATAGCTTTTGTTTCAATAAAGTGCCAAGTAAGACCTTTGGGAAGACTTGGGTGAAAGTTAATGTGATCTTGCTGTAAAAAACAGAAACTTTGCGCTCACGAGATTAGCTGTCATTTTTTTACAGAAGAGTGATTTTGAGTTGATTATTTTTGAAGAAGATTAATAGACAAATTCCTCACGTCCACCAATTTATTTCATAATTTTTGGAGTAGCATAAGTATGGTTGCTGTTCAGATCATTACAGACTGTTCTGTTTCTGACAGATTCTGATTTCATTGCATAGTTTGCTTGTTTTCTAGTTTCTATGGCTTATATTTCTCAATATAAATTGTAGAAATGGTATGGTACAGTAGGAATTGTGTGAGAACAATTATGAACCTTGTCTTTGACAGTACCAAAGTGAATGGTTTACTCTTTATCATACTAACCTACCTCACGAAGTTCCGTTAAGTTTTGTGTGATTGAAGTTTTCAAGCTTTGGGTGAGATATCGATATGAGGAGAATAAGGAGTGGAAAGACCATAAGCTTGGGGATGCCCAAGGCACCCCAAGTTAATATTCAAGGAAGACTCAATCGCCTAAGCTTGGGGATGCCCCGGAAGGCATCCCCTCTTTCGTCTTCAAAATTATCGGTATACCTTACTCGGAGCTATATTTTTATTCGTCACATGATATGTGTTTTACTTGGAGCGTATTTTCAATTTTACTTGCTGTTTGAATAAAATCATTGGATCTGAAATCTTGAATGAAAAAGCATCCTCCCATGGCTAGTTAATTATTTGACTACTCAGTGTTCTTCACTTATATCTTTTGGAGTAGTTTGTCATTTACTCACATGCTTCACGTATATCCTATGAGTGAATGGTTGAATGAATTGAATATCATAAATCTGAAATTATATACCATGGGGAGTAATGACTTCATACAGAATAAGTATTGCTAGTAAACTTATTGAAAGTTAGCAAACACAGAATTGGTCACTTGAACAATTCATGAATGAATATTGAAGGAAGAGAGATTTCACATATAAATATACTATCTTGGACATCTTTTGTAATTGTGAGCACTCATTAAAATATGACATGCTAAAAGGTTGATGTTGGACAAGGAAGGCAACTTAATGGGTTATGTTTTCCTATATCCGAAACGTTATATTGTCTTGGATCATCCAACATGTTGAGCTTGCCTTTCCCTCTCATGCTAGCCAAATTCTTTGCACCAAGTAGAAATACTAGTGCTTCCAAACATCCCCTAAACCAGTTTTGCCATGAGAGTCCACCGTACCTACCTATGGATTGAGTAAGATCCTTCAAGTAAGTTGTCATCGGTGCATGCAATAAAAATTGCTCTCTAAATATGTATGATCTATTAGTGCGAAGAAAATAAGCTTTATACGAACTTGTGATAGGGAAGAAATAAAAGCGACGGACTGCATAATAAAGGTATTTATCACAAGCGGCAATATAAAGTGACGTTCTTTTGCATTAAGATTTTGTGCATCCAACCATAAAAGCGCATGACAACCTCTGCTTCCCTTCGTGAAGGGCCTATCTTTTACTTTTATCTTCTACCCTTATACAACAGTCATGGTGATCATCACCTTTCCTTTTTACACTTTTTCCTTTGGCAAGCACTTTGTGTTGGAGCGATCCAGATATATATATATATCCACTTGGATGTAGGTTCTCATAAATTATTATTGTTGACATTACCCTTGAGGTAAAAGGTTGGGAGGCAAAACTATAAGCCCCTATCTTTCTCTGTGCCGGATTAAAACTTTGAACCCATAAATATCACGTGAGTGTTAGCAATTGTGAAAGATTAAATGATAGTTGAGTATGTGGGATTTTCTAAATCAAAGCTCTTACATAGATCATTCCTTAAAATAAGATGAATTGCAATTGTTTGATGACTGAGAACATAGTTTGTTAGTTTTCAAGAAAGTTTATGGTCTGTGCTTTAACATGTGAATAGCTTGTTACTTGATCATGAGAAGTTTTATGAGATGAGCTACTCTTACGACATATAATTATGCTAGAAAAGGTGATTGAAATTATCATTGATCACACTTGTGCACTTCCTAGCATTCACACTTCATAAATTATTTCTTTTATCATTTACCTACTCGACGAGCAGGAATTAAGCTTGGGGATGCTGATACGTCTCCAACGTATCTATAATTTATGAAGTATTCATGCTATTATATTATCCATCTTAGATGTTTTATATGCATTTATATGCTATTTTATATGATTTTTGGGACTAACCTATTAACCTAGAGCCCAGTGCCAGTTTCTGTTTTTTCCTTGTTTTTGAGTTTTACAGAAAAGGAATACCAAACGGAGTCCAATTGACGTGCCAATTTTTGACGATTTTTTATGGACCAGAAGAAGCCCACGGAGCATCGGAGATGGACCAGAAGAGTCTCGAGCCGTCCACGAGGGTGGAGGGCGCGCCCTACCCCCTGGGCGCGCCCCCCTATCTCATGGACGACTCGGACACCCCCCTGACGTGAAACCGACGCCAAAAATTCCTATAAATACAGAAACCCCCAGAAAACAACCTAGATCGGAAGTTCCGCCGCCGCAAGCCTCTGTAGCCACGAGAAATCAATCTAGGCCCTCTCTGGCACCCTTCCGGAGGGGGCCATCATCACCGGAGTCCATGGAGGAGGATCCCGGAGGGGCCATCATCACCATGAAGGCCAAGGACCAGAGGGAGAACCTCTTCCCATCCAGGGGGGAGGCCATGGAGGAGGAAGAACAAGGGGGAGAACCTCTCCTCTCTCTCTCGGTGGCGCCTGTCGGATTTCGGGTTCCGGCAAAACCCTTGAGGTTCGAACACTGGGGTGCGCACGAAGATTTCCCCTACCCAATCACGCCCTCAGCCTCACCGCGATCTCAAAGCCTAGCTCGACGAACCCGCAACACAAGAGACACGAGATTTATACTAGTTCGGGCCACCGTTGTGGTGTAAGACCCTACTCCAGTGTGGTGTGGTGGATTGCCTCTTGGGCTGAGGATGAACAGTACAAGGGGAAGAACAGCCTCCTGAGGAGAGGTGTTCTTGTGGTTGGTGGGTGTGAGGATGGAGTGGATCCAGTCTCGGATCAGTTCAGGCTGAGTTGATTGCCTCCTATGGTGGTGGCTAGTCCAATCTATAGAGGCCTGGTCCTCTTCCCAAATATTGAGCGGGAAGGGATGGCACAACGGCCAATTTGATGGGGGACAACTAGTATAAGCAATCCTGACTAAAGGTGGTCTTCACCTGCCAAAGGCTCTGGCGGTGACGCCGTCTTGGGCTCCATGGTGACCTCCGTCCTGCCATCCTGCTAGTCTTGGTTTTGTTGCACCGATATGGAAACCTTTGCCCGACGTCTCGGTACTCCTCGCCTGCGCTTGCCTCCTTAGCACCAAAGAGGGAACGAGGACACTGTGCGCACTGGTGCCCGCCTGGCCTTGGTCGTCATGGCTTGCGTCATGGGAACTTCACGAGGTTCGCCTTGCCTTGATCTCTCCGCCCCTCGCGAGGGTCTTGAGCGTTTGCCGGTGAAGACGGGCCGTACTGGGCCGCCGGTGGCGCCACGCCGCGGGCCGCAGGCAGACAAGTCTGGGGACCCCCGTTCCTAGAACACCGACAGTAGCCCCCGGGCCCAAGGCGCGCTCGGACTTGGCTTCGAGGCGAAGCCAAAGGACAAGTGCGGAGCGTCGCGGGCCCCAACAGCCTGCGGCCTTGGTCGAGGCATGGCGATTGATTGGATGTGGGCGGCCCCGCTTCTCCACGCAGCCTTGATATCCGCCTGGCTAGGCGGCCACGGCGCCCTACACAGTTATTTCCCCCTCGCAGGCAGTGCACTCCACAACTCCTCCGCTTCTTCGAACCCCAGCTTCCTCTTCCGATCTGACTCGAGCTCAGTCCTCTCCATCGCCATGGCGCCGAACCGAACAAAGAAGTGGAAAAAGCAACTGTCCTCAGCCAGCCCACCTCCGGCAATCGAGCCCGCCGTCGGTCGGTCGCGGGTGCTCAATCAGGAGGCCATGGATAAGGTCCGCCCGCGCTCGCCACCAGCTTCAACGAATGGGGAGGGACGGTGGCCTGGCCTGCGTCCCGAGCTGCCATCGATAGGACAACCACTGAGGTTCAGTTCTTCATTGACGCCCTATGGGCTGGCCTAGTTCCTCCTTTGTTCGCCTTCTTCAACGCCGTGCTTTCCCATTATCAGATCCATATGCTGCACCTTGATCCCCAATCCGTGGCCCTTCTCGCTGTCTTCGCCTTTGTTTGCGAGGCCATGGTGGGCATTGCCCCCTCCGTGGCCTTCCTGTGCCATTTTTCTCGCTACACCTGACCGACCCCCTGAAGTGCTCGGGGTGCCTGAGCTTCGAGGCTGTGGCGGAGACGGCTGGCTCGGGGGTTGATTTTGAGCTCCCGCTGTCCGCGAGCGGGTTTCGTACGCGGTGGGTGTATGTTGATGTAGGAGTGCTCAGCCCCCTGCTCTCGCCTCTGTCGTCGCCGATGTCCCCAACTCCGGCTGGGCCACGAGAAGCTCGCGAGCCTTTCCTTCGTCTGGCTCCGGTTGAGGAGGTTGAAGGACCTCGGCATGACTACGCCCAAGGTGATGAAGGAGTTCCTCCGACGCCGAATTGCCCCATTCCAGCGCCATTCCCAGCCGATGTGGGCCCTAACCAGCGATCAGGACCGCATGAGGCTTCAGGAGTCGGGGCTCCCAGCTGAGGCACGAAGAACGGTGCTCAAAGTCTTGACAGGCGACCCCTCGCCTGGCGATATGCCACAAGAGGGTTGCCTCCTGTACTACTGCTCGAACAGGGTGGAGTTCACGGGGCAGATACCCCCTTTCGATGAATGGGGGCTGCGTCCAGTCGGCCTTGTGGGGCCCCGTGAGAAACCCGTCTTCGTGGTTCCTCTCCTTGTCACCGGCGCCGAGCTTGCCCCAAGAGTGGACGTAGGGAGGCAAGCACTGCTGGAGGCCGGAGGTGCGTGTGCCGAGGTGTCGATGCTGCCTGAGGCTCTCGTGGCGTCATCCTCAGGAACCCGTGATTCTTGCCCTGGGCGGCAGCTGAGGGGGCAACGCAGTCCGCTGCTCCTGAGGCCGAAGCTCCTGAGGCCTCAGCAGGTCATCGCGAGGCGGAGCCCGATAGCTCTCCCCAACCAGGCGCTCCTAAGGTCGTCTCCTCGGGCGCTTCACCGGTCGCGCACCGCGTTGGTCGCCACGTACAACGCTTGGGCCTGTTCCGCGTGGACTTTGCGGCGCTCCGTAAGAGGAAGGGGTCTCCAAGTTGCAGCAGTGGCACCGTCCGGCCGTTGAAACATAGGAAGTACATCGCCATAGACGAGTAAGTACCTTATCTTTGTAATTCCTCGAGTGCCGCTTCCCTTCCTGAAGGTGGCTCTTCAGGATCCCTTCTGCCAAGGCCGTGGAGTCTCCTGAGGAGGGACCTCCTCTTGCCTCAACTCCCCCGCTAGCCTTGAGCGCCCCAAGCCTGCGCGCCGCACCCGACGCGGGGTTGGCTGGAGAAGCAAGCCTGCCTGCAATGCGCCTCGAGCCCGTGCCTTTGCCATCTCTCCCTCACGGCCTTGCTTGGAGTGCGGCCGGCATGCCAAGGGCTCCTCCTTTGGTCGTGGATGGCGGCTGGATGGCTTCGATCCAGGGCTCCTCTTCAAGCGGTGGGTCTATGCCTACCCGGGCCCCTCGCGGGGCCTGGCCAGCGATCGAGGGGGCGCCATCCCCCAGCCCCCTGCTGAGAGGGGGCGTGCCGCTTCGGACCCCGTCGGCAACTCCCGTGGCGGAGGACGGAATCGGCCGCACGCTTAAGTTTGTGTATGAATGAAGCGTCATTCGCCACGAGCTTTTCCAAGAGGCGATGGGCGTGATGAACCAGCTCGGTGGGGAACTCGGGGATGTAGACGTGCGCCTCGAGGTCGAGGGTCTTCGGCTGATGGAGGAGCGGCATAAGCTGAAGGTGGCCATCAACCTCGGGTGCCACCAGCGCGAGCTTGACAATGCGAAGGCCGAGGCGTCTCTTGCGACCTCGCGCGAGGCCTGCTCCCGAGCCTTGGAAGAAGCCCGGGAAGCCGCCCGCCGCCATGAGCTCACAGAGAAACGCGCGTGGGAGCTCCAGGCCTGGAGCGCCTCCTTGGAGCAGCAGGTAGAGGCACGCCAAGCCGCCCTTGCGTTGATGAGGGGGACGCCTGCCAAGGAGGGAGAGATGCTGAAGCGCGAGGAAGCGCTGGCGCTGGAAGCCATGGAGCACAGCGTCGAGCTTGAGCGGTTGGAGACGAGGGAGCGCCAAGTTGCTCTAGCGGAGGATGCCATCGGCGCGCGCGAGGCCCGGGCCCCAGGAGGATGTCGACCGCCGCGTGGCCGAGGCTCGCACGGATCTTGTGGGCAGGTACGACTTGAAGCTGAAGCTCATAGAGGCCGAGGCTGCGGGCAGGACTGCTGCCCTCAAGTGTAGGCTAACTGAGGCGGAACGGCGCGAGGAGGCCGCCGCCACCGCCCTGGTCTCGGGGCAGGCTGAGCTGGCCTCTGCCCGCGCCGAGCAGCTTCCTCTTCAGCAGCGGGTCGCCAATGCCGAATCCTTCGCGCAGCAGAGCAGGGAGGAAGTGCTTCAACGGCGGACGCTGGAGCGCGTGCACGCCCCCATGCTCCAAGACCTCAGGAACACGGCCAGCACGGCGTTGGGCTACATCTGCGACGAAAATGCCCCTCATCCCCACATGAACGATTACGCCAGTCACCTCCGCTTTTTCACCGACGTGGTGACACGTCTGGAGAACCGATCCGAGAGGGCTCTCCAGCTTGTTGAAGAGAGGAGTCGCGGCCTGCTCGGGCGTGCGTTCTCCCACGTCTTCAGCCACCTACAGAACACCTACCCCAACTTCGATTTTGACGCCGCCATTTCCCCTGTACCTGCGGCCATCCGGGGTGACCTAGCGGAACGGGTGGAAGACAATGTGGATGCGCTGGTCAGGGCCTTCACTTCCGATGACGATGCGGTGGTGGTCGCGGCGGATGAAGGCGACGTGGTCGACAACGGCGAGGGTGGCACCGGTGACGGTGACGGGGACGCCAACGACGGCGACAGCGATGCCAGTGACGCGTCTGAAGGCGACCCGGGGGACGCCGTGGGAGACATGTCCGATTGAGCCCGTGCCTCCCTGTTGTTTATCCTGCATGCGAAAACTCGGGCACGGCCCTGGAGGTTGTAAGAGCATTTTGGGAGGGGAAGCCCCTCAAGTAAACAGATTATTGTCACTATTCCTTAGGCCAGGCTGAATATATGTCTTCATGAACCCGTGAATCCTGCGGCGAGTTCGCTGTTGTAATTTACCTTAGCCAGAACAGGTCCCAAACTGGCTTGTCAGGTCGTGAGTTTCTGAGGAGCCTCTAAGGAGCCTGCCGATTCGTTCGAGGGGGCCTCGCGAGAAGCAAGCGCCAGTCATGGCAGGGAATGCGTGCAGCGCTCGCGTGCTATGCCCAGCCCCCGCTCGCGAGGGGCTCGTGAGGAGGAGGCAGCAGGCGCAAACTCTGAATTAAGGCAGGAACTAGATTGCAAGAAATCGCACGAACGAGAAAAGCCACCCCCCGCGCACATCAATGAAAATTCAACTTCAACTTAAATCCAAAACTAGAAAGCAGCTCTACCGAAAAGAGGTTAAAAGCAAAGGGCTGTGTCCGGCGCCTAGTCTAGTCTTCTTGTCTTCTCACCAGAGCGGAGCTAAGTGCTGCCAGTTGGACGTGGGAGGGAGCCCCCGAGGCCCGAGGCCGGCACTCCTGAGACTCCGGGGCGTGTATAGCCCCACTCATTATTACGCGAGAGTGTCACGAGCGGAGACCTTCACAGGCGCGAGCCTTACTTCATATCACCAGACGAGAGCCCCACTTGCACCGCCCTCGACCACCATTGGGGGCGTCCAGAAACCAGGACGTCACCAAGGGGCAAAGGGGACGCCAGCGGTGCCCTCGGCATCCACGGGTCCTCTGCCGGGGGAAGGCTCTCCAGCGCCTCCCCGGCAGAGGGCCTACCTCCGGGGGACACCCTGCTCCGTGCGGCGCGGGGAGGGGCCTTGCTCCCGGCCCCTCTCCTGCAGCCCCCAGTGCGCTCCTCCTGGCGGAAGGGAGGCTGTCGAGCTGGGGCCGCCATCCGCTGCTGTGACATGATCCTCCTGCGACCCGTGGTTAGCGTAAGCTTGCTCCTGAGAGACTATTGGTACCCTGTAGCTGTTGTCGCCGGCGCGGTTGGTGAGGCTCCTAGAAGGTCTCATCCTCTAGCGCCTCCTCCTCCCAGCCCGGCTCGAGGAACGAGCTAGGGTCATCTTCCAACGCGTACTCCTGGTCCACCATGCGGGGCACGTAGGCCTCCGAGGCCGTCGCCTCAAAGACCTCGCTGTAGTGCCCCACGCTCCATGTCGCCCGGCCCAGCGCACCGCCCAGAGGATGGTAGGGTGGCACCCCGTCGGGGCCGTAGGTGGCAACGCTCATACCCGCGCTCATTGGAGGTGAAGTGGCGCGGGTGCGATTGGGCGTCCAGTGCCGTTGGTCACGCCGGTGTCGATGAAGCCCAGGGTGTCGGTGTCAAAACCGGCGGATCCCGGTAGGGGGTCCCGAACTGTGCGTCTAAGGCGGATGGTAACAGGAGGTGGGGGACACGATGTTTACCCAGGTTCGGGACCTGTCGATGGAGGTAATACCCTACTTCCTGCTTGATTGATCTTGATGATATGAGTATTACAAGAGTTGATCTACCACGAGATCGTTGAGGCTAAACCCTAAAAGCTAGCCTATGGTATGATTGTTGTTGTCCTACGGACTAAACCCTCCAGTTTATATAGACACGGGAGGGGGCTAGGGTTACACAGAGTCGGTTACAAGGGAGGAGATCTTCACATCCGTATTGCCAAGCTTGCCTTCCACGCCAAGGAGAGTCCCATCCGGACACGGGACGAAGTCTTCAATCTTGTATCTTCATAGTCCAATAGTCCGGCTAAAGTATATAGTCCGGCTATCCGAGGACCCCCTAATCCAGGGCTCCCTCAGTAGCCCCTGAACCAGGCTTCAATGACGATGAGTCCGACGCGCAGATTGTCTTCGGCATTGCAAGGCGGGTTCTTTCTCCGAATATTCAATAGAAGATTTTGAACACAAGGATAGTGTCCGGCTCTGCAAAACAAATTCCACATACCACCGTAGGGAGAATAATATTTCCACAAATCTAATCTACTGAGACATTCTGCAGCGTGACATCACACCACGACCCGGTCATTATTCGAACCATTTTTCTCAACCAGCTACTGCACATATCGCGAGGCGGTTTTCTTGGAACGTCTTGTCGAAGCAGAGATCGTGTCCCCTTATCACGGGATTCTCATCAAAACGGGTGTGGGTAACCCAACCGCGCCATCAATTACGGCGCTTGGGGAATAAGCGAGTTTACCAGGCAGGTGGGGAGGCGCATAGTTTCTTCCGCCTTTTTAAAGGGACAAGGATTCGCCTTATTCACCCACGCCCTCTTCCCCCTTGCTCATCCATTCTTGCGCACTCGAGCTCCAGCACCCAAGTTCGCATTTTCTCCTCAAACCACTCCAAGCATGTCCGGAGCGGGAGGCAAGTGGATGGTTTCCTCCGTCACGGAGGAGGACATCAAAAAGCTATGGGGAGCCGGATATCTGGCCGCGGATATCGCACACCGGCTGCCGGATGAGGGGCAGATAGTCCCGACTCCAAAACCCCATGAGAGGGTGGTTTTTCTTACCCACTTCGTCCGCGGACTGGGATTTCCCCTCCACCCATTTGTCCGCGGGCTCATGTTCTACTACGGGCTGGATTTTCACGATCTGGCCCCCAATTTCATCCTCAACATCTCGGCGTTTATCGCCGTGTGCGAGGCCTTTCTCCGCATCAAGCCCCACTTCGGCCTGTGGCTAAAGACCTTCAATGTTAAACCGAAGGTGGTGGTCGGCCAGCAAGCAGAGTGCGGAGGCGCCATGGTGGGCAAAGTGCCCAACGTCATCTGGATTGAAGGCTCCTATGTGGAGACCATAAAGAGGTGGCAATCGGGGTGGTTCTACATCACCGAGCCACGCGACACCAACTGGGTGGCGGCCCCCGAGTTTCGATTCGGGATCCCCACGCGGCTCACCTCCTGGAAAGAGAAGGGCCTATCTTGGGGTTCCCGGTAGAGCTGACCGGACTCCAGACCTGCGTGAAGAACATGATGAGCAAGAAAATCAAGCTCGTCAACGTGGTCCAAGTCATGCTCTTCTGCCGGATCCTTCCGTGTCAAAGAACGGCATTCAATTTGTGGGAGTTCGACCCGGCCGAGCACCAGACGCTGTGAAGGCTCTTCGACACGACGCACAAGGACGTCTGCAAGGTGCTATTCAAGGGCGCCGAGGTACCTCCTCCCCTTACCGAGGACCGCGGACTCAACGCAAAGCGCCCTGCCAATCCGGTAAGTCTTCTATATCTCATAAGATGTTTATTCTCCCCAGTTTAACCACGCGCGGCATCTAAGCCTCCATGCCATTTAATAGGACTGGGTGGCGACAGCGGAGCAGATCGATTACCCAGCCCCTCTCCCCGAAGATCCAGCAGATGCTCTCCTAACGGAGATGTTGGTTCCGGCGCCTTATGAGGTGCCGGTGAAGAAGGCCAAGAAGAAGGCCACGGGGACCAGGAAGGGTCTCCGGCGCAAGGTTATATCGGACTCATCGTCCGATAACACCGAGGTGCACTCCTCCCACGAAAACGAGGAGGAGGAAGAGGAAAGTTCTCCCCCCTGCCGGGGGAGCCAAGAAAAGGAAGGCCGCCATATCCAGGGAGGCCGAAGGGTCCAAGAAGGGAAGGACCCTCCTCCCGGACTGCTCCACGACGGCCGCCTATAGCGATGACGAGTGGTTGCCCAGGGACAAGCCCCTGGCGAAGTCGTAAGTATCCGAATACCATAATAATTCTTGGTACGTCTTATTGTTCTATTTCTTATCACGCTGAGCGTGATTACGCAGCCCCTCCCGAGCCCGCATCGACGTATCTTCGTTGGATGATTCTTTGGGCCCGTCGGACCTGAACAGCGATTCACTTCCGACCGCCTCCTCCCCTCGCCCTATGGACAACGTCGAGGAGTTCTCTCAAAGGGCACCGAACCAAGGGGAGGTAGTCCTGGAGGCGCCTCAAGGCGACATTCCGAACACCGGGCGCAAGGGGAGCAAGACTCCCATGGGCTCCGATGACGGAGGCAGCAAATTCGGCCCCCAGCCGAATACTGCGCCGGAACCTCCATTGGTTCCGGAATCTGCCAGGCGACCCCTCGCTAAGAGGGGCAAGCCGCCTGTGCCGATGGCCTCTGTCCATCCAGAGGCATCGGACGACTTGCTGGAAGCGCTTCGCAACGCTTCCATCGACGAAGAGCACCGCACTGTCATGAGTGCGGTGATCGAAAATGTTCAGTCCGCCAAGAGCGGACTGACTGAAGCCTCTACCAGCCTCCTAACAGGCTTTGAGGTAAGCAACCGGATTATAAAAGAATATTACCGCATCGACAGTAGCCCCTGATGCTCTATTTGGCGTTCGCGAAGAAAGGCCGAATAGAGGATCAAATAATGACCGCAGGAGTCTAATCGGAATATGTCTATGTGCATATGCAGGCTTCACTGCTGGCCGCTGCCCGACATACTGCGGAGGTCACTGCATTGAAGCAGGACCTTGAGTGGTCCAAGGAAGAGCTCGGCCTTACCAAGAGGCAGCTCGAAGAGAACAAAGGTAAGTGATACCCCGTCTGTATATTAAAATGAGGGTGGTTTTAGAATAATAGGATCGTCATGAATTGTGCTAGGGGCCACGACCGAAGTGGCGGCCCTGCAGAAGGCGCTATCCGAGGCCGAAGGCAAAGCGGCCAAGGAGCGCATCGAGCGAGAAAAGCAAGAAGCCCGGGTAGGCGAGGTGCAGCAAGAGCTCCAGGCTCTCATCAAGAAACATGAGTCCTTGGAGCTTGACTCTAAGACGCAAGAGTCTGAGCTTGCAAAGGCACTCGAGAGCGCACAAAAAAACCAAGGCTGAAGCCCAAAAGTCCCTCCAGGAAATTGAGGCGGTTAAGAAGATAGCAGCGGGTAAGGCATTCATTATGCAAAGCAAGCATGTGAAGGAAACTTTCCTTTTACTTACCCGAATTCGGAGCTCTCCAGGAGCATTCGCAGATCTTCCCCGTAGTGTGTCGGATGCCGCGGAGTTCTACTGGGCTGAGGAGGGGAGCTCGACGGAGAAGTTGTTCTGGTCTCAGTATACTGGGACCGAACACCCAGTGCCCTTGAGCGACCAGCTGAAGCAACTGGTCGAGCTCCACAAGGCGGCCGAACAGGCCATGAAGGGTCTTATAGTTCGGATGTGGCCTGGCGAGTCCCTGCCTGATAGCTACTTCGGTCTGATGAGGCGGCTTGTGAATGCCTGTCCACAGCTGGAAGTCATAAAGCGGTTCGTCTGGATCGAGGGTGCGCGTAGGGCTTTTACCCAGGCGAAGGTGCACTGGGCGAAGCTGGACGCCGAGAAGCTGGTGAAGGAGGGGCCGCCGAAAGGCAAGGATCATCGCCACCCCGAAATGTATTATGACAGTGTCCTGAAGGGTTCTCGCCTTGTGGCGGAGAAATGTGCCAAGGATGTAACTTTCGAATGAATGTACTCATGTGATCCTGTAATATGAAACGAGTTCATTTGCGCTATGCAATGCTTGTGAATTTAAAATATTACCTTTTGTGCGGCTGTTTATAAAATCTGAGAGTTGGCCAGTCGTCGGCTTCTGCCCCCATGTAACTAGTACTGAGGTGTTCGGGATAAATTTGAGCACTCTTTATCCCAATTTTGGGTCCTTCGAGGGAGGTGTTCAGCACAACGAACCAGGCAATCAGACTATAAGGCTTTATCACTCTCACTTAGCCATAGAAGTCTACAATTTTAAATTTTGGCGAAGCCCCTAGTATTCGGAAGGCCGAATTTGGGGCGCTATATACGCCCAAGTCGGGCAAGGCCGACTCCTCGCCCGAAGCGGAAAAAGTCTTTAAGGACTTGAGACCTCTCGAACAGCGACCAACTCTCGCCTCATCATGACAGTCAGTTTTCGGCTTTCTCTACTGAGGTTTTCGTCCGGAAGAACCGGGACACAATCGCAGTAGTTCTCCCAGCGCTACCTTAGCCGATATGCGGAACGTAAGGTACCAAAACATGGGAGCCAGGCAAACCCAACTATTGACCCAAGACATGATTCGGAGCTGATGCATATAGTGCTATAAATTCGGGGTGCCGCACTGTCGAAAGAGTTCGGACTTCTCGCGCCGTATTTGTGGGGTATACTGAAACCCCTGGTGTACTGGCCGTACCAGAATGTACGGGTGTAATTTGTCGTAAATAAGCAGACAAGGAAAAAAGTGTAATGCAATTATAAACTAACGCTATGCATTGTTATTAAATAATACGTCGAAGCATATGGATACAAGTAGTGCAATAAGCAAAAAATAGGACTATTTGACATGTCCTATCCAAGGGCAAGCTGCGTATGGTTATTTAAAACAGGTATTTTGATCGTTATCAGAGACCACATGGGGATTCCCTTATACGTCTTAGCTTCTTGCCTCCTTGGTATTTCCTTCCCGTAATGCGTCCAGCAATCGGACTGCCGAAGAGGGCTTCCAGAGAGTAAGGTCCTGATAGAGAGAAAATTATAAAGGTATACAGCCCCTGTGGCGGTTCAGCCACATTCTGGGGTGTGTCCTGGCCGTGCCTCCGCCTATGCCCATGGTATTTTTAATGCGTAATTATGTACGCGCGGCACAGACTTCGTCGCTTTACTGGGACTAGGACGGAGGCCGAATTGCTAGGCGAGCTCTGACCGTGCCAGCCGATCCTGTTGTAGGTTACTCCGGACTCGCTTGAAGGTGTCCGGGGGCTTTATCACCGAATTGGTGGTTTGCCTTGAAATGCTGCTTTGTGCTTCTGCTGCGAGGGCCGCAGTGTGCTCCTCCATGCGGAGCGAGCGTTATGTGTTTCCATTGACTGTTATAACCCCCCGAGGTCCTGGCATCTTGAGCTTGAGGTATGCATAATGTGTCACCGCATTGAATTTGGCAAATCCGGTTCGTCCAAGCAGTGCGTGATAGCCACTGCGAAATGGGACGATATCGAAGATTAGCTCCTCGCTTCGGAAGTTGTCCAGAGATCCGAAGACCACTTCCAGTGTGATTGAGCCCATGCAATGGGCCTCTACACCTGGGATGACACCTTTAAAGGTGGTTTTAGTGGGTTTGATCCTTGAGGGGTCTATACCCATTTTGCGCACTGTATCCTGATAAAGCAGGTTCAGGCTGCTGTCGCCGTCCATAAGGACTCGAGTGAGGTGAAATCCGTCAATGATGGGATCAAGGACCAATGCGGCAGAACTGCCATGACGGATACTAGAGGGGTGATCCCTACGATTGGAGGTGATCAGACAAGAAGACCATGGGTTGAACTTTGGGGCGACTGGCTCCATCGCATAGACGTCCCTTAGTGCACGGTTCCGTTCCCTTTTGGGGATGTGGGTTGCGTATATCATGTTCACCGTTTTCACTTGTGGAGGGAACCTCTTCTGTCCTCCTGTGTTCGGCGGCCGAGGCTCTTCCTCGTCATCGCTATGCAGCCCCTTGTCCTTGTTTTCGGCATTTAACTTGCCGGCCTGCTTGAACACCCAGCACTCTCTGTTGGTGTGATTGGCTGGCTTATCGGGGGTGCCGTGAGTTTGACACGAGCGATCGAGTATGCGGTCCAAACTGGACGGGCCCGGAGTACTTCTTTTGAACGGCTTTTTCCGCTCACCGGATTTAGAGCCACTGAATCCGGCATTGACTGCCGTGTCTTCGGCGTTATCGCCGTTGTTGCGTCGCTTGTGTCTGTTACGACGTGGCCTGCCGTTACTATCTTTGGCATCTGAAGTGCCAGGATTCCTTGATGTGTTGTTGCTGCGAGCCAGCCAGCTGTCCTCGCCCGCGCAAAAGCGGGTCATGAGTGTCGTGAGGGCTGCCATGGACTTCGGCTTCTCTTGGCCGAGGTGTCGGGCGAGCCACTCGTCCCGGATGTTATGTTTAAATGCCACTAAGGCCTCGGCATCCGGACAGTCGACAATTTGGTTTTTCTTAGTTAGGAACCTGGTCCAGAATTTCCTGGCTGATTCCCCTGGCTGCTGAGTTATATGGCTCAAGTCATCAGCATCCGGTGGTCGCACATAAGTGCCCTGGAAGTTGTCAAGGAATTCATCTTCCAAATCCTCCCAACTGCCAATGGAGTCTGCTGGCAAGCTATTTAGCCAATGCCGAGCTGGTCCTTTGAGTTTTAGTGGGAGGTACTTGATGGCGTGTAGATCATCACCGCGAGCCATGTGGATGTGTAGGAGGAAGTCCTTGATCCACACCGCGGGATCTGTTGTACCATCGTATGATTCAATGTTTACGGGTTTAAAGCCCTCTAGGAATTCGTGATCCATTACTTCATCAGTGAAGCTTAGGGGGTGTGCGGCGCCTCTGTGCCGGGCTATATCACGACGCAGTTCATACGAGTCTTGTCTGCTGTAATCGGCCCGGCCGGATTTGCTTTTAGTATATCCGGCGTGACGGTCATCGTCCCGCGTTGGGGCGTGCCCCCGTGATCCATAGAATGATCTTGCATGTTTTGCTTTGTTTTCCAATACGTCTCGCAGGTCCTGCGTGTTGCCCCGGGCCTTGGTATTTTTGTTTGAATGGCGGCGGGGTGCGGGCTGGACTTCGGGTTGATATGCCTCTCTGTCTCGGCCACGAGGTGGTCGATCCGCCGCATCATACGCTGGTGATGTAGGTTTCAATGCTTCCTCCTCAAGTTGGGGTAGCAACCTGCGCTTTGGGTAACTCTTGGTTGGGCGCTCGAGTTCGTATTCCTCGGCCGCCAGGACTTCGGTCCATCTATCCGCTAGCAGATCTTGATCAGCTCGAAGCTATTGTTGCTTTTTCTTCAGGCTGTTTGCTATGGCTATAAGCCGGCGCTTGAAGCGCTCCTGCTCGACGGGATCCTCAGGAACGATAAATTCTTCGTCGCCGAGGCTCACTTCGTCTTCGGAGAGAGGCATGTAATTGTCATCCTCTGATTCTCTGTTTGCTGCCGCTCAAGGTCTGGCTGGAGGGGATTGTCATCATCTTCGGCACTATCCGGAGCTTTATTGTCTCTTGTGCCAGTATCGCTGCTTTTGCTATGGCAGGACTTAGAGCCCCGCAACACAAACAGGGCCGCGGCTGCCGAATTTAGCTCCCGCGCTCCCATGCGACTCACCTCCTGGGTCGAGAAGAGCCCGAACTGGTGTTCGCCAGACGAGCTGATAGCGCTGCAGACGCGCATTCAAAGCATGGTGGACAAGAATGTCAAACTTGTCGATGTAATCCAAGTGATGCTGGTTCGCCGGATGCTCCCTTGCCAAAGCCGAAAATGCCCCCTTTGGGAGTTTAATCCGAGGAGGCACCAAACCCTGGAGAGGCTCTTCGGAATGACTCACGAAGATGCCTGGAAGTTGCTCTTCAAGGGCGACAAGATACCACCAACCACGGATTCGGATCGTGGGCACGACATTAACCATCCTGCCAGCATGGTAAGTTTCTATCGCGTCCTCTACTTATTTGCTTCAAAGAGGATATCTGAACTTTTACTATCATTGCCTCTTCAGGAATGGATGGAGAGGGCGAAGCGGATCCAGTGTCCGGCTCCGCTACCTGAAGAACTAGTCATTCCGTGTTTAGCAAAGATGCTGGTGCCGGCGCCCTATACAGCACCGGCGCAGAAGGCCAAGGGGAAGGCCAAGGGGGGCTGGAGTGGCCCCCGTCGCAAGAGTGCTTCGGATGCGACGTCCGAAGACAATACCCGCTCCTCCGCCGCCGAAGATGAAGACGATGAGGAGGAGGAGAACAACCCTCCCCCTGATGGGGGAAGGAAGAAGAGGGCGGCCTCCACGAGCCTGGAGGCGGGTCCGTCCAAGAAGGGGAAGGGCTCCTTCGTGGATAAATCCGCATGGGACGTCAACAGTAGTCCAGAGCGACACCCCCGCACCAAGCCTCAAGCTGCTACGTAAGTCTATGACTCCCGCATACCCATATGTCCGGCCTCTCCATTTCAATGTATTGACATGGCTACTTATGCCATTGCAGTCCGGCCCATGACAGTTCCCAGCGATCCTCATCAAGAGGTTCATTGGACCCACAGGAGATGGCCAGCGAGACACCGCCAGCCGCTTACTCTCCCAAGGCCAAAGGGGACGACGAGGTGCTCTCCCAACGGACCTTCCCAGGCCGGGTAGAGGCTCAAGAAGCGCCCGAAGGCGAAGCCCCCATCGTCAAACACCAGGGGGAACCAATCCCCCGGGAGACTGGGGAGGAGGGCCGTGCTCAGTTCTGCCCACAACTGGACTTGATTCCAGAGACCGATACGGCTCCGGAATCCGGCACGCCACCTCCTTCGAAAGAAGGGGGTATGCCTATTCCACCGGTGACCCCTGTCCAACCAGGGGCACCATATGATCTGCTGGAAGTGCTGCGAGGCGCTTCCATTGTGGATGAGCATCGTGTTCTTATGGGCACGGTGATTGAAAGGGGTCAGTGTGCCAAGAGCGGACTAACCGAAGCCTGCAACAGCCTGCTGACAGGTTTTGAGGTAAGCGACGGAAAAGGAGACAATCCCCATATAGACAGTAGCCCCTGAGACACTGTCCGGTGTTCGAAAAGAAAAGCCGGACAAAGGATATTCCTTTATTGCAGGGAACTAACGAAATTTGTCTGGAATGCATATGCAGGCGTCGCTGCTGGCCACGGCCTCACATGCTGCCGAAGTCTCCGAACATAAGCGGAGGCTGGAGTAGGCCGAGGAGGAGCTCAGCCAGGTGAAGAGGCAGCTCCAGGAGAATCAAGGTATGTAATAACCCAATAAGTATTTGGAAAGTGTAGGGTATTGTATATTGACCGAAGTGTCTTGATATAAATAGGAGCGACGACCGAGGTTGAGGCCCTGAAAAAGGCCCTGGGCGAAGCCGAGGGGAAGGCCGTCAAGGAGCAGGCTGCCCGTAAGAAGCTCAAGGCCCGGGTCAACGAGGTCCAACAAGAGCTCCATGACGCGGTGAAGAAGTGCGATACCTTGGAGCGTGACGCGTCGGCTAAAGAGGCTGAACTGTCCAAGGCTCGTCAGAGCACGGAGAAGGCCCAGAATGAGGCCCAGGGCGCCCTCCAAGACATCCAAGAGGCGAGGAAGATCGCGGCGGGTAAGGCATTCCGTATGCAAAGCAAATATGCGAAGAGGAAGTATGTTTTACTAACCCGGATTCTGAGTTCTCTAGGGGCTTTTGCTGATCTGCCGCGAAGTGTGTCCGACGCCGCGGAGTTCTTCCGAGCCGAAGAAGGGAGCTCCACGATGAAGTTGTTCTTGTCACAATATCTTGCGCCAGAGCATCCCGTGCCCTTCACCGATCAGCTGAAACAGCTGGTGGAGCTGCATAGGGTGGCCGAACCAGCCATGAAGGATTTGATAATCCGGCTATGGCCAGCCGAAGCTATGCCCGGCAGCTACTTCGGACTCGTGAGGCGGCTGGTGAACGCCTGTCCTCGGCTGGACGTCGTCAAGCGATAGGTCTGTATTGAAGGTGCGCGTATGGCCTTTGCTCGTTGCAAGATGTGGTGGGCGAAGATGAATGTCGTCGAGCTGGCCAAGGGGCCGCCAGAGGGCAAGGAGCACCGCACACCCGAGCGCTATTTTGCTGATGTCCTGGAGGGATCTCGCATTGTGGCAACGCAGTGTGGGCAGGACATTATTTTCGAATGAATACATTCGTGTTGTCTTTGCCTTGTATGATGAAACAAAGTTAGTTTGTAATATAATGATTGTTATGTTTTTAATTTTACCTCCTGTGCGGCCGTGTTGTATGAAATCTGAGGGTTGGCAAGTCGTCGGCTTCTGCCCCCACGTAGGCAATACGGGTGTGTTCGGGATGGAATCTAAACAATCTTGATCCAATTATATGGTCCATGAAGGAGTTGTTTAGTGCAACGAACCAGGCAACCAGACTATTCCGCTTTAACCCCCTCACTTAGCCATAGGAGTTCGACAACAAAAACATGGACGCAACCCCTAGTTTCCGAACTAGAGTGCTATAAGCGTCTGATCGGGAAGTACTGATCCTTCGCGTAATGAGGAAGAAATCTCCAAAGATTTGCAACCTCCGAACAGCTGACCGGCTCTCGCCGCATCATGACAGTCAGTTTTCGGCTTTCTCTACTGAGGTGCTCCTTTGGATAAACCAGGGCACAATTGCAGTACTTCTCCCTTTACTACCTTGGCTGATATAGCGGAACATAAGGTAGCAAGCACAGGAGCCGGGCAACCCAACTATTGACCAAAGACATGATTCGGAGCCAATGCATATAGTGCTAAATTTGGGGTGCCGAACTATACTGTAAAAAGTGTTCGGACTTTGTTGCAATAGTGCGGGGCGCTATGAAGCCCCTGGCAAAGTGAAACGTACAATAGTGTACAGGTGCTATCTGATAAGCTTATTAATAGTAAAAAAGGAAAACAGAAAAGGAGCAAAAAGGCAATGAGCAGGGGCCCTACAATTTGAGCCGCAAACTGTTTCCATTATGGTTTGATTAACACGTCCAAGCGCATTGGTACAAGTAGTGTGATAGGCAACGGGATATTTGACATGCCACGACCAAGGGAGAGCTGCGCGTGGGACCCTAGAGACAGGTAGAGTGGTTGTTTAAGAAACCACTTAGAAATTTATGTCTACGTCTGAGCTGACTGCCGGCTTGGTGTATTTGTCCTTTGAAAGGATCCGCGATCAAGTCGTCAGGGAAGGCCTCTGGAAAAGAGACCTGAAAAGCAGAAAAGAAATAGTGAAAGTATATGTGTCCGGGAGCGGTCGAGCTGTATTGCGGACCACCAGCTAGCTGTGCCTCCGTCAATGCCCATGGGATTTCTAGTGCGTAATTATGCACGCGTGGTACGAATGCCACTACCTGATCGGGGCTGGGACGGAGGCCAAATTGCTAATCGAGCTCTTGATGAGCCGGGCTGTCTTGTTGCAGCGTAGTCTGGACCCTCTTTAAGATCTCCAGGGGCTCGGCAGCCGGATTACGGTTCTGCTTGAGAAGGCCGCTCTGTACTTCTGCTGCTAGGGCACCGGTGTGCTCCTCTGTGCGGAGGGAGCGTTCCGTGTTTCCGTTGACCGTTATGACGCTGCGTGGACCGGGCATCTTGAGCTTAAGGTAAGCATAGTGCGGCACCACGTTGAACCGAGCAAATGCAGTCCGTCTGAGCAGTGCGTGATAGCCATTGCGGAATGGGACGATGCCGAAGATTAACTCTTCGCTTCGGAAGTTGTCGGGGGATCCGAAGACAACCTCTAGTGTGATTGAGCCCGTACAGCGGGCCTCTACACCTGGTATGACTCCTTTGAAGGTAGTCTTTGTGGGCTTGATCCTTGATGGATTAATGCCCATTTTGCAGACTATGTCTTGATAGAGCAGATTGAGGCTGCTACCACTGTCCCTGAGGACTCACATGAGGTGGAATCCATCAATGATTGGGTCGAGGACTAGTGCGGCTGAACCGCCATGACGGATACTGGTCGGATGGTCCCGACGATCAAAGGTGATCGGAAATGACGACCATGGATTGAATTTTGGGGCGATTGGCTCTATTGCGTAGACGTCCCTTAATGCACGTTTGCGCTCCCTTTTGGCGATGTGTGTAACATATATCATGTTTACTGTTTTCACTTGAGGGGGAAACTTCTTCTGTCCCCCTGTGTTCGGTTGCCGGGGCTCCTCGTCGTCGTCCTCGCTTTGTGATCCCTTTTCCCTGTTCTCGGCGTTTAATTTGCCGGCGTGTTTAAAAACCCAACAGTCTCTGTTGGTATGGTTGGCTGGTTTTTCCGGGGTGCCATGTATCTGGCACGGGCGATCGAGTATGCGATCTAGGCTGGATGGTCCTTGATTGTTTCTCTTGTATGGTTTCTTCCGCTGGTTGGACTTGGAGCCACTGAATCCGGCATTGACTGTAGTGTTGTTGGTGTTATCACCATTGCTTCGGCGTTTGTGTCTATTACGTCGAAGCTTTCCGTTGTTGTTCTTAACCTCGGAGGGGCCTGCCTCGCTAGCTGTGTTTTTGCTGCGAGCCAACCTACTATCCTCACCCGCGCAAAAGCGGGTCATGAGTGCCGTGAGGGCTGCCATAGATTTTGGCTTTTCTTGGCCGAGGTGGCAGCTGAGCCATTCATCGCGGATGCTATGTTTAAAGGCCGCTAAGGCTTCGGCATCCGGATAATCGACGATCTGGTTCTTTTTAGTTAGGAACCTAGTCTAGAACTTCCTGGCTAACTGCCCGGGCTGTTGAACTATGTGACTTAAGTCATCGGCGTCTGGCGGCCGAACATATGTACCTTGGAAGTTATCAAGAAAAGCTTCTTCCAGGTCCTCCCAGCTGCCAATAGAATTCTCGGGTAGACTGTTTAGCCAGTGCCAAGCTGGCCCTTTAAGTTTTAGTGGGATGTATTTTTGATGGCGTGAAGATCATCCCCACGGGCCATGTGGATGTGGAGAATAAAATCCTCGATCCATACCGCGGGGTCGGTTGTTCCATCGTATGGTTCGATGTTTACGGGTTTTAACCCTTCTGGGAATTCGTGGTCCATTACTTCGTCAGTGAAGCAAAGAGGGTGTGCGGCGCCTCTATATCGGGCCGCATCGCGACGTAGCTCTGATGGAGTCCGTCTGCGTCTTTCGGCTCGGGCATGACTAGGTTTGTCACGCCCGAATAGATAGCTGTCCCCGCGCATTATGGCACGTCCTCGCGATGCGTAGATCGATCTTGTATGATCCGCTCTACTGTCCAGGTCTTGGCAGAGGTCATATGTATTTCCTCGAGCTGTCTTATCCCTGCCTTTACGGCGGGGCGGGATAGTCTGGTTTTCGGCTCGGGTTGCAGTTTTATCCCGACCATGCGGTGGCCGATCAGCCGTGTTGCGTGATGCTGGCGCGGGATCTGGCGCCTCATCGTCGAACTGAGGTAGTAATCTGCGCTTCGGGTAACTTTTGGCTGGGCGTTCAAGGCCGTATTCCTCGGCTGCGAGGACATCGGTCCATTTGTCATTGAGCAGGTCTTGTTCAGCTGAAAGCTGCTGGTTCTTCTTTTTCAGGCTCCTCGCAGTGGCTATTAGTTGAAGCTTAAAGCGCTCCTGCTCCAGGGGCTCCTCAGGCACGATGAAGTCTTCGTTGCCGAGGCTCACCTCCTCCTCGGAGGGCGGACGGTAACTACCGTCCTCCGAGTCTTCTTCTAGGGCCTGTTCGTCGGGGCTGGCATGCCCTGATTCTCGATTGTCTCGTTCGACAGTTTGTTCATCAAGTTCTTCTGTGTCTTCGGCACCATCCGGAGTGTTGTCGTCTCCTGTGCTGGTGTGGCCATCCCCACTGCGGCGGGATTTAGAGCGGCGCCGCTGACGCCGGCGCTTTGGTTGTATTTTAGGAGGGTCCTCCTTCGCTGGGTTTTCCTTGCCATCGCCTCTATTATTTTTCGGCGTATCTACCATGTAGACGTCATATGAGGAAGTGGACGTCCATCGTCTGGTGAACGGTGGGTTTTGGACCTCCTCGTCTCCGGCATCGTCGTCCATACCGTCGATGTCTTCGGAGTCATAGTCGAGCGTGTCGGTTAAGTCTTCGACAGTGGCTATGAAGTGGGTGGTGGGTGGGAGGTGAAATTCTCCCCCATCGTCAGCCTCCAGCTCGAACTGGACATAATTTGGCTGTGAGTCCCCCGCCAAGGACATATTTCTTAACGAATTTAGCACATTGCCCAAGGGCAAATGCTGGAAGATGTCTGCGGCGCTAAACTCAAAGATCGATAAGCGATCCAGTTCGGCGTCTACGGATGCGCGTGGTTCGGAATTTATGACCAGAGACGAGTCCGGAGTTCCGGTGACAAAGACGTCGTGTGACTTTAGGTCTATGTTCGGCTCCAACCACTACAAAAAAAGACACATCCGTGACATTTTGGGCCGAACAAAATTTTTTTCTGTCATACATATGACACTTCTATGACGATAATTGTGACAAAACCCGGTATCATCATAGATGTGGTGGGCTCCTACTTCTATGACAAAAAGTCATGACAAAAAATGGGCTTTTTGTCCTGGGCGGGCCGGAGACGCAGCTGCAGGACATTCTTTGGGCCGTCCATGACGGAAAAAACCGTGGTAGAAGCGAGGGCGAGGGAAATTTCAGGGAGTTCCTGGTTACGGTGGGAGGTCGGGGGCCGAGCGATGCACGTTTCTCTCGTACACGTACGCGTGTGTGTGCGAGGCATTGGCTCTAACTGAACCCGAGCGAGGCGTTGGGCTCTAACTGAACCCAAGCGATTGCACTGCAGGCTACGCGTTACTGAACCCGAGCGATCGATCAATGGCTGTTAACTGAACCCGATCGAGCGATTCCTTCGCTACTGCTGCTAACTGAAGCCGATCGATGCTGCCTCTGGGATGAACAGTGAGTGTTGCGTGGGGTTTGGATGAACAGTGAGCGGTGGCGTTGCCTCTGGATGAACAGGACCCCGTGGTGTGGTGGAGGGTTGGATGAACAGTAGATGGTGGAGGGGTGCCCGTGGAGGGGTGGTTGAACAGGACCCCATGGTGTGGAGGGCTGGATGAACAGTAGACGGTCGAGGGGTGCCCGTGCAGGGGTGGTTGAACAGTAGCCGGTGGAGTAGCGCACGGTAGAGGCTGGATGAACAGGAGCCCGTGGAGGCTGGAGGAGGTCGACGGTAGCTCGTGGAGGCTAGAGGAGGTCGACGATGGAGATGAACAGTATCCCGTGGAGTCCTGTTTTGCAGTACGCCACACCCCTCCCGATGAACAGGACCCTCGTTTCGACTATAGGAGGTCCGTTTCATCCGTTTTGCGGTACGCCACACCCCTCCCGATCAACAGGACCCCCGCTTCGAGCATATGAGGTCCGTTTCGTCTGTTTTGCGGTACGCCACACCCCTCCCGATCAACATGACCCCCGTTTCGACCGTAGGAGGTCCGTTTCCTCCGTTTTGCGGTACGCCACACCCCTCCCGATCAACAGGACCCCGTTCCGAACGTAGGAGGTCCGTTTCCTTCGTTGTGCGGTACGCCAGGCCTCGTTTCCATCGCCTGTTCCGTCCAAGCCCTCCCGATGAACATGACCACGCATTCCGTTCCGACCCAGCCGGTTGGATCCCACGCGTTCTGTTGCCTCCCGATGAACACGACGCATTCCGTTGCCTCCCCATGAACACGACGCATTCCGTTGCCTCCCCATGAACACGATGACGATGCTGTTTCTCCGTTCCGACCCAGCCATGTACACGAGCCCTGGCCGTACGTATGCGCGAGTAGGCGTTCGAGACCCCGCCTGTATGTACACATACGTGGCCGTATTTTCTTTCTTGCACCCTGGCCGCTGTACGTACGTGTACATGCTACGTGTGCGCCTCTACTACGGCACGTACGTGCCTCTACTACGACACGTGCACGCCTCTACATCCACCAGTATATATGTATGCACACGTTCGCGACCAGAATGACAACGCTACGTACGCTTCGACCAGGTGGGTCCCGACTGTCAGGCACTTCCTTGCCTGCGAAGATGTAGCTGGTGTGTCCCACCAGTCAGGGGGCGAATCTTTTTTTTCCCAGACGCACTTCCTTGTGTGCGAAGATGTAGCTGGTGGGTCCCAGCAGTCAGAGGGAAACGTTTTTTCGCGAAATACAGTGGCCCGTCCGATGGGTCCCAGCTGTCAGGTGGAGGAATCATTATTTTCCACGTAATAAGGAGGCACTTCCTTGCTGCGGCCGTGGACCCAGCTGTCAGCCTCTCCACGTACAGTCCACGTCCGATGGAAGTCGTTCCTTGACCACGTTGACCACGCCGCGCCGAGAGCACCTGGGCGGTGGACGACGGCGAGGCCTAGGAAGGGGACGACGGGGAGCCGGGGAAGACGCGGCAGTGGAAGCCCGCGCGGAGAGGAGTACGATGGTTCACTGGTTCGGCTGCGGTGTGAGGCTGCCGTCGCCGCAGGGTCTGGCCAGCAGTGGGAATAGTAGGGGGCGGTGAGGCCTCCGCGGCAGCACAGCCGGCCACGGGAGGCAGGAGCATGCGGCACGACCGGCGCTGCTTTCGGCGGCTGGAGCAAGAAGACCAGAGGTTGAAGAAGCACTACGGCCGTTGGATGGACATCGTACGGTCACTGGAGCTAGAATCGTTCATATTGACTAAAGTTGACAAAGGCGCCCGTCCCAGTCAACTTAGTAGGCCCACAAGTCAGCCTCCCACCATGGTGGGTCCCAGCTAGCAGGGGGAGTATTCATTTTTTTGTGCGTAATAAGGAGGCACTTCCTTGCGTGCGAAGATATAGCTGGTGGGTCCAAGCTGTTAGCGGTGGTAATGTTTTTTCTCGAAATACAGAGGCCCTTTCGGTGGGTCCCTGATGTCAGGTGGAGGAATCATTATTTTGCGCGTCATAAGGAGGAATTTCCTTGCGTGCGGCCGTGGACCCAGTTGTCGGCCTCTCCACGTACAGTCCACTTCAGATGCATGTCGGTTGTTGACCACGTTGACCAGGCTGCGCAGAGAGCACCAGGGCGGTGGACGACGGCAAGGCCTAGGAAGGGAACGACACGGAGGTAGGGAAGACTCGGCAGTTGTTTCTCACGCGGAGGGGAGTACGACTGTACGAGGGTTTACTGGTTCGTCTGCCATTGCCGGAGAATAACAGCAGGTGTGGGTGAGTAGAGGGATGGCTAGGCCAGCGATGGGAGTACGGTGGGGCGGTGAGGCCTGCGCGGCAGCAGAGCCGGCCGCGGGGAGGAGGGAGTAGGCAGTCCCGCCGGCACTTGTTTGAGCGGCTGGAGCCGGCCGTTGGATGGCCATCCAACAGTCACTGCTTGTGCGTCAACCTTTTTTTTAGGAAAGCCTCAAATCTGTGGAAAACAGCATACAACCCATCTGCCATTATTTCTAATAATTTACAGCCCATTTGCTAATTATTAAGGTTTTTTTGGAGCCCATATTCTTTTTGTTAGCATTACAGCCCATATTGTGGCCACGGTTAAAAAATTATACGAAATTTTGCATATTTCGGTGTGGTCTGAACTGTTTTTAATCCCAAAATTTTGACTCACATTCAAACTGATTTTAAAAATAAATGTATATCAATAAAAAATCCAACAAATTCTCCACGCATAAAAATTAATGTAATTTAAAATCTCGAAATGAAAAAAAAGATATTTGAAACTAATTGTCGGTTTGATGTGTTTTAAGAATGTACAGCCCATTTCTCATTACTGATGGGCCATTTTCTCGGCCAGCCGAATGAAAGCTCTCCTCGTCTTGAAAGATTTGAAGCCCAACAGGCCTGACAAAGCGACTTACTGGGCAAATCACAAAAAAACTGGGCTGTGGCCGTGGACCCAGCTGTCAGCCTCTCCACGTATAGTACTCTTCCGATGGAAGTCGTTCCTTGACCACGTTGACCATGCCGCGCGAAGAGCACCACGGCGGTGGACGACGGCGAGGCCTAGGAAGGGGACGACGCGGAGCCGGGGAAGACGCGGCAGTGGAAGCCCGCGCGGAGAGGAGTACGAGGGTTCACTGGTTCGGCTGCGGTGTGAGGCTGCCGTCGCCGCAGGGCCTGGCCAGCGGTGGGAATAGTAGGGGGCGGTGAGGCCTCCGCGGCAGCACAGCCGGCCACGGGAGGCAGGAGCATGCGGCACGACCGGCGCTGCTTTCGGCGGCTGGAGCAAGAAGACCAGAGGTTGAAGAAGCACTACGGCCGTTGGATGGGCATCGTACGGTCACTGGAGCTAGAATCATTCATATTAACTAAAGTTGACAAAGGCCCCCGTCCCAGTCAACTTAGTAGGCCCACAAGTCAGCCTCCCACCATGGTGGGTCCCAGCTAGCAGGGGGAGTATTCATTTTATGTGTGCCTAATAAGGAGGCACTTCCTTGTGTGCGAAGATATAGCTAGTGGGTCCGAGCTGTTAGCGGCGGTAACGTTTTTTTTCGCGAAATACAGAGGCCCTTTCGGTGGGTCCCTGATGTCAGGTGGAGGAATCATTATTTTGCGCGTAATAAGGAGGCATTTCCTTGCGTGCGGCCATGGACCCAGCTGTCGGCCTCTCCACGTACAGTCCACTTCAGATGCATGTCGGTCGTTGACCACGTTGACCAGGCCGCGCTGAGAGCACCATGGCGGTGGACGACGTCGAGGCCTAGGAAGGGAACGACACGGAGGCAGGGAAGACTAGGCAGTTGTTTCCCACGCGGAGGGGAGTACGACTGTACGAGGGTTTACTGGTTCGTCTGCCGTCGCCGGAGAATAACAGCAGGCGTGGGTGACTAGAGGGGTGGCTAGGCCAGCGATGGGAGTACGGTGGGGCGGTGAGGCCTGCGCGGCAGCAGAGCCGGCCACGGGGAGGAGGGCGCAGGCCTAGACGGGGCAGCCCAAAACCACGTCCAACACTTGCCAAAACTTCGTCCCTCGTTTTCTCTGTGTTTCGCACACTCGACATTGTGTGGGCATTTTGACAGTGCATCATATGAAGATGTGCTATGCATGAATGTTGATCAACATGATGTTAACTGGCTGGTAGTTCCATTTTCGACCATGAATAAAACTTCCAACATGATGTTAGCCCTGTTTGAAAAGGCCGTGTTAATATAAATGCTTTGCCTCTGAAAGTTGCAGTTTCTTATCTGAAACTGAACTTGCAGTTTCTTATCTGAAACTAAAACTTGCAGTTTCTTATCTGAGAATCACATTGTCTGCACTTTTATACTCCTATGAAACTACAATTTTTTAAGTGCTAAAAATAGATCTCTAGAATTCATAAAATACTTCATATGCTCAATACTGCAAATCTGAAATTCAAAAGACATTCATATCTGAAAGTACTCTCAAAATACACAACACAAAACACAATTCACAACCTGCAAATACTGACAACCCTAAGCTCCTCCTGACAATTCACAACCTGCCCGACTATTGGGCTGGGGGGGGGGCAGCCCCCTCCTATTCCTCGGCGGCAGACAACCGCCCCGTGAGACGATGTGAATGGCGAGGGAGACGATGGTGGGGAAGCGTCGTCGGGCCAACTGCTTTTCTCCTCTTGCAGTTGGGTTCGGTCGACGACGACTCCACCGGCTCTTTCTGGCAGGACACCCTCACAAACGGCACCCTGTAGATGCTCGATCCTTCAATCTCTGGTGGATGCTCCATCTGGGATCGATACTCCCACCACCGCTCCCTCACGATCGGATTCGGTGAATCTGTTTGCTCCATGGCCCAGAGGAGCAGCTCTATGTACTCCGGCGCGACTCCCTCCGGGAGTATCGCCGCCTTTTCGCTCTGTTGCAGATATTTGGCCATGGATGTCGACGTCGCCACTAGTTGGTCCTTGTTGTCCAACCAAGACTGCATCTCCAACATCCTAGCTAGCTTCACAGGGTCGTCGTCTGCGATCCTCACGTATCGGTTGTACTCCTCCATCGATCTACTTCTCCACAACACCTTCACTCACCGGCGGTGGTTTTTGAATGGAAGAGGAGAGGAGCAGCGCTGGTTTTGGATTAGAACAGGAGAGGAGCAACACTAGTTTTGGACTAGAACAGGAGAGGAGGGGCGGTGGTTTTGAAATGGAAGAGGAGAGGAGCGGCGCTGCATTTAGATTGGAACAGGAGAGGAGCGGCAGTGGTTTAAGAGGAGAAGAGCGGAAGAGCGGCGCTGGTCTTGGAAGTATTTTTTTGTTGTTTTGCGTATTTTGGGTGAAAGTTTGACCACGTACTGTATACTATTTAAAAGTCGAGGGCGGGGCTTTTCCTGCGCGGTAGGCGGGGCAGTTCCACCTAGTCGGTTCGACAGAGACGCGAGAAGATGAGGGAGTAGGCTGCTGCAAACGTAGGGCTGTGTGATTCGACAGCGAGTTACTGCTGGACAGGTGGGGCCGCGTGATTTGACTTGCCATTATCATTTTAACTGCGGCACTACGACCGGCGTGAGTCTCCCGATTCCTGACCACCTCCATACAGGTGCCTCTCCCAATGCTCCACCATGTAGTAGAGGCTGGCTCTTGCATGAGAGCCCACTTCTCCACTTTTTCCTTGCCTCTCTTTCCTCCACATATGCAAATGCCATGTAAAGCGCACTATTGTACTTACTTTTACTTGCTCCTACAGGTGCTTAAGCTTCCCACATAGGCATAAAGTCTGATGTGGCAAGTTAATCAAGAAGAGAGAGACTAGTTTGGTGACCCAAGGAAGAAACGGTGCTAAGCGCGTGTACCTAGGTGAAAAGACAATTTTGAGTCTATAGCTAATTAAATGAAGCAAACTTAGCAACACCATTTCATTGGAAGAGGTCACTCCTTGGAAAATGCAATAAATACTAGTACTCCCTGTGTCCCATAATATAAGAACGTTTTTGGCACTACACTAGTGTCAAAAACGTTCTTATATTATGGGACGGAGGGAGTACGAAGAAAGAGATAGAGAGGAGTAAAAAAATTACACTTATAGCCAACCTTGTTGTAGTATGAGTGACTAAGTGATGACTGTGTATGACATGCCAACATCAGATAGCCTAACGCACCGTGTTAAATCTCCAAGGGCGCGACCGCGCGAGCAACGCAACGGTCGTGGTAGGCACGACCATGATACGGGCTGCTGGCAGCCCTTGGATCTGAGATCAAACGGTCGCATGCTAACTTGCTGAAAATTTGCAGAATAACCCTCCAGGATAGGATATTCACCCATAGGTCTAGAATCACGCCATGCAACCGTTCGATCTCAGATCCAAGGGCTCTCGGAAGCCCGTATCATGGGAGAATGGAAAGCCACTACCCTGCCGTTCGCACGCTGGCAGTTCGCTCCTACTCGTCCCCGCACGTCCTTCAATACTACGGCGGTTCGCTCCTAGTTGTCCCGTCCATTCACATTACGGCAATTCCACTAATCCTAACCCTCCTCCCAAATCCATGGCGTCCCAAATCACCACGATCGGCGGTGAGTACAAGGTTAGAACCATCACCGGCGATGAGTTCGACGTCATCTACACCCGTTCTTCCGCGACGGTGAAAGGATGCCTTTCTCGCTTCAGACGCATGTTCAAAGACTCAGATGATGAGTGGGTCGCTAGGCTAGATGTTGAGTACACCACAGTCCTGGGACGAGAGAAGGATCTAAAGGACGAAGAGAGGAAGAAGCCCGCCGTGATCCAGGTTTGCGTGCATGACTTATGCTTGGTCTACCACATATGCCATGCCGACGTTGAGTGCCAGGATTTTAAGGACTTCCTCGAGAGCAACCTAGTCAAATTCGTTACTGTAGACTTTGGTAACGACAAAGAAGTCCTGCGTCGGATAGGCCTCGTTGTAGGCAACACGTTCGACCTCCAGAAGAATCGGCTGGTGTCCTCTCGTCAGCCTTCAATGCTGACCCTGGCAGGAGCCATGGTTCATCCTTCGTACGGTAAACTGGAGAAACCTCCATACACGTTTCATCGTCATGCATGGCAGCGGAATGTACTAGATATAGACCACATCCACTACGCTGCAATGGATGGCTACCTTTGCTTCAATATCTACAAGGGTTGGATGAAGAGCAACAACCAAGTGTGCGGTTCAAGCAAAGAAGTATCGGCCAAGAGGAAGAGGGACAAGGACGAAGTCGAGGACGTGGACGAGGACTGCGAGTAAGGTGGCAGTGTCGTTGCTCATTATGGTTCTAATGCAGTGTCTACCGGAATAGTTGCAAAGTTTAATTTCAGGTGTGCTTAATTTAATTTGAGGGGTGTGTTGTGCTGAGCCCCCAGCAGAACTATGTTATGTTTCTTCTCGTTACTTTAACTCTTCAGTACGTACATACTAGTATTTCTTACATTTCATCTTTTAGTTGGTATAGTACTACCACTCGTTTCTTCACATTATATACGTACAATATATATGGCCAACATCATATAGCCAGCAGTTTAGTTGTCAAAGAATTTCAGGGTGCTTCGTTTTGTCAAAGAATTCCAGGATGCTTAGAGGGTGCTTGGATCCAAGGGACTTATTTTAGTCTGACTAAAAATAGTCTCTTTTAGAGGCTAATGTTCCAAGCACCCCTGACTAAAGAGGGGCTAAAACTAGTCTTGAGACTAAATTTTTTAGTCAGGGGTACCCCTACTAAAATGTGGATTAGTCATCTCTCTACTCATTTAACTCCTCTCCTTTAACACAGGCGAGTTCTGGATTGGAGGGTTTGGAGGATAATAAATGCTCATTAACTTGATTTTAGCCTTTTTAGTATTTGGATCCAAGCATGGGTGAGGCAAGCATGTTTTAGTCCCACTACTTTTAGTCATGGGACTAAAACGTATCCAAGCACCCTCTTAGTTTTATTTGAGGGGTGGGTTGTGCTGGACACCATTATTGTGACTAGCCTTTTTAATAGTACTATATGCATAATTTGGCGACGAGCACTCTCTATATGTACCACCTTTTTTTTAATTTCAAGTTTTGCTCCATGGCGCAATCCATCGATACTACTGTTGTACAAAAGTATACATTTTTAAAAGGCTAGAGGGCGGGGCAGTCTAGCTTGGTCGATTTCACGAGAGGCGAGGGCCTTTGTGATTTGATGGCTCATTACTGCTGGAAGGCGGGGCCCTGTGATTTGACTGCTCGTATAAATGCGCCGACGACCTGATCGAGGAGGAGCAAAGAACCGTGCGGTATACTCAAGTTTTCCACTAGAGTAGTACTGCGACGGAGGAGCACGAAACACGGCAGCCCAGTGCCATATGGCGATAAAAATGATCTAATTTGCTAGTCATCTCATTGTTAGCATTGTTCTATTCATTCCCTCAAAAAAACATTGTTCTATTCATGCCTTGCATAGAACGTGACACGTGCGGCGAAACACCCGAAGCAAAAGATGAAACACAGGAGCAAAAGAAGAAGGAAGATTATCACCCCAAATGATCTAATTCACCGTGGAGTCGTAACTGCTTCTTCATCGCCTCCACGACCTCCATCTCCTTGTGCGTCTCCTCCGCCATCTTCTTCATTCTGTCCATGGCGCGGGATTTCTCGACGCGAGCCTTCATCATCTGTTCCACGGCCGCATTACGTACCTTGACAGCAGCCGGGTGCTTGATGCGGAGCTTCGCCAACTCCTCCTTCTGTTCCATGACGAGGGCCCGCAGCATCTTCATCGAGGAACTACTATTCTCATGCAGCTTCTTCCAGCCAGCGTTCTTCTCCTTCAACAGGTCGATCTCGTGGCAGAGCTTCTCCTTGTCCTCCTGATGTCGCAGGATTTCGCCGGTCGCCACCTTCTCCGAGGCAATGCCCTTCTTCAGTAGCATCACCAAGCCGGCGGTCAACTCCCCCTGCTGATTGAGCTCAGCCGGCATGTCGTCGAGGCTCTCCTTTAGCAACTCCATCAAGCCTTGGATGAACTCCTTCTACTTATTGAGCTGATCGGGCATGCCGTTGAGGGATAACGACTCCAGCTCCGCCGGCTCGGCATGTTCGCCTCCACGGCTAGGGCGCTCCTGGGAGCCATCGCCTGCCCGTGAGAGATCTTTCGAGGTCTCTGCGTGGCAGCGAGCCCTCTTTTTTTTCCGCAGCCTTGGTTGCCGCTCCCTTGTTACGAGTAGTTCTCAACCTAGAGCTCTGCTCACCGGCCATGGCAACGACGGACGAAGAAGAAGCACTTATGAGGAGGAAAGGTAGAGTAATTTTTGGTTAGGTAGTTCCCCTTTTTATAACCTAAGTACTAGCACTAGTACTAATACCTGCATAGTGGGAACACGTTCAGGTTTGGTACGTACTAGTAGGTGTGAGCGGGCTTTCGAATGTGATGGGAACAAGGTAAAGATTAATTGATGGTTTTGGTTTCGAGGCCCGAAACGGCTCCCGATGAGTTTAGCGGAACATAAATTTCAAGTACTACACTGCTCAAATGGGTAAATATTATGTTACTGTCAAAAATTGGCACAAAATACGAAGGAGACCAATGGAAGTACTACTAGCAACCCACGATTTAACTACTCGCATGCGCGCAGTGGAGTAATAATGTCTTTCTTCCACCCTCACGTCCACTCAATTTGCATGTGCTGTATTAATTGACCATCAATGCAGTGAACGACTTTACACGCGTCAAATTATCACACGGGGTGGATCTTGGTACAAAATTGCGTCCGCCCGTGTACCCGCGTGTGCGTGCGAGGGAATGAGTGTGTGCGTGGCGTGTGTGCACATCTTCGCTTCGTGCATGTACCGCCAGTATGGCTCAGGGAGGACGAGTACATTCTTCTGGAACCAGCAGCACATCACTGTGATCAATCCACGCAAGGAGGTCGCGACAACGCCTCCACATGTGCCACGTGGCTTCATGAACTGTAAGAGAGACACTGTGTAGCGTGCCATTAGTATTCTAATTTACGTGTTTTCCACATACTCGAAGTACTAGTAAGGTACACGTGCATTGCACGCATCAGATTTTGCAACCAAATTATGAATAAATACCACACTATAGCATGTAAGCTCTGAGTCATATATGCCTGATGTAGCCCTTCGTTTAATTCTTATAGTTCATCTCATTCAAAATCAATTAGTTTTTATAAAAAAGCTAAGAACGTGGGAATAGGAAAAACATGGGATTATAGTGGAATGTCGTCTTGAATCCTACATGATTGTACGAGTGTTTGATTGTGCATAGAAAAAACGCAGAATTCTTTCAAAGAGGTTTGAGTGGATGTGATGTTTCCTATGAAATCTAGTGCAAATGAATCATATGGAAAAATTCCTATGGTTTACAATCCTACGAATCAAACAACCAAGATAGGAAAAATTCCTAATGATTAGAATCCTCCAAAATTCCTTTGAGAATCCTTTGAATCAAAGAAGCCCTTAATCTATTTTATGATTCATGGAATTGTGCATTGTAAAGCATAAAGCAAAAACAAATAATGGCAATTCAACTAGAATTTTTTTTTGGGCAGTTATGATACGGAAGATTCTAGAACAAAAGAGAACCACTGTTGTTTTGAGGTTTGTGCATTATGCTTAAGTTCAACCATGGAGTCTGCTAGATTGTACATGTGGCAAAATCCGGTGGGGGGCTAGAAGATGGTGCGAGGGGCCGAGTGGAGGGAGACTATGAAGGAATGCACAAGTGCGAGGTCGATATTTAGAGAGAGGGGGCGAACACGTGCGCTGTTGCGCGCAGTGGCGGAGCCATGAAAAATAAATGAGCTAGGGGGCCAAGCATTGCTAATCCTTTACGAGGAGGGTCAATTCATGAACTTAAACCATTTTTAGCAGCAATTGTCTAATGATCACATTCATATTAGCCTTGACATATAGTGATGTTAGGGGGGAGGGGGGCAGGGCCCTTACTGCCCCCTGTCTTCGCCATTGTGCACGCGTCTGAGAGATGAAGCGGAAGGCATGGATGATGAGAGGGGGACGTTGGATATATAATTAATGTGGGTGTATTAGCTATATATGTTAATCCTATATAGAGAGGTATAGATTGATCGATGTGGACGTGGGAAAGAGGGTGAGACCTCACTGGATATATCGATTGATTGGTTTGTGTGGAAAACTATGAAAGACCTAGCTATATACACACATACATAGAGGAACATCGATCGTTGCGCATGCACGCGTGAGAGATAAAGAATGCCCGATATGATGGAGAGGGGATGTGTGTGGGTGTGTGCCTTCATGGGAGACCGACCTGAAGAAAAAGATTGTATGCGTGCGATGGATAATGCCGACTGGTAGTGTGTGTGCATGCATGCACGAGAGGAAGTTAGTGGTACAATTATAAAGAGAAGACTACTGTGTGGGTGTAAAAGAATAGGTGAGGTCATAATCAATGTAAAGTTGAATTCAAATATTTGAATAAGAGATCCTGATGTTTGAAACCCATGCATGCATGAATATAACGGAGGTCTGCACGGTGTGGTTTGGAAACGAGCATGTTGTAATGTATACACATTGAACAAGGTCAGACTGATTTGAATTTGAGATACAGATGGCAGACATCATTTGGCCACGTCGCATCCATGCATGGACACACTATTCTAATTGGAGATGATGGGCGGCTTTCGCATCACATATCTATATCTATACCCCTATATATATATATTATATATTATATTTTTTTATATTGTGTGCGGGTAACTTTAACTTTGAAAGATGGTCGTTGGATGAGGCGAATCTGATGGTCCAAAGATGGCAAATTTGAGCACTACTGGCCGATGGATATCATCTAGATTCCACCAGATTTCGCCACATGTATAATCTAGAAGACTCCATGGTTGAACTTAAGCATAACGCACAAAACATCAAAACACAAGCACTTCTTATTTGTTCTAGAATCTTCCGTATCAGAATTTCCCAAATGTTTTTCTACATGATTTGCCATTATTTCTTTTTACTTTATGTCTTACGACGCACAATTCCATGAATCTTAAAATAGATTAGCTTTCTTAAAAAAACTAGATTATTTTGAATGAAATTAACTATAAGAATTAAACGAACATCTACATCATGCATATATGACTCAAAGCTTGCATGCTATAATGTGGTATTTATTCATAATTTGGTTGCCAAATCTCATGCGTGCAATGCACGTGTACCTTACTCTAGTCTAAATGGTGTTTGTGTGTGTGTGTTGTGCGTGTTGAGGTGCAAATTGTCTTTTTTTTGGGTACACGTTAAGCTTGTTCTTCTGAAATTTCAAGCCGCGCCTTGTTATGCCGAAAATTCAAGCTAGCGCCTCTGTCTATCGTGCTGCGAAACTCCCGCCTCTTCAACCCGCGCCTTGTTAGCCCGAAATATTTAAGATATATCTTTGTCTCGTTGTGCTCCGACAACTCCCTCCATCTCAACCCGTGCCTTGCTATTCCGAAATTACAACGCGCGCGAAAACTCCCACCTCCTGTGAAATCCCGACACGCGAAATGCCTGTGGTACCCCTGAACCGAAAGAACTGCCTCAAATCGGTGGGGGTACTTTCGTAACTTACCCCACATTTCGGACAAGCGCGTCTCTAAGCCCTGGTTCCCCACTGCCATCCCATCCGCCCACCCATTTGTACACCGAGGCCGCGAAAACCCGCGACGAAACCCCACACCCTGATCCGTCCACCACCCAGCCGGAGCCTCTTCCCCGACGACGTCGTCCACAGCAACACCTCGACGTCCCTCATCCACCGTGCCGGATGAGGATCCGTCGTCGATCTCATCGTCCCGCCGGTTCAGCCACCCCGTCCACCACCTCCAAGGAGCTGCCCCGATGTTCCCCTCGTCTTTCGCACCACCTCCATTCCCACACCGCCGTCTTCACCTGCACCATCGGAAGAGCATCATCATCACCGTTTCCTCGGATGAAGCTGCGGCCTAATCGGCGCCACCAAAGAGGTTGTACACTAATCGCCGCATTTTCTTCTTGATTCGATCTCACGGTGCTGCCGGCGCTCGGTCCCGAGCTGACACGGCGCGGCTCCATCCACGGCGGCGTCGCTGGCCACTTCCTCCATGGTGTCGCTCCCTCGGCGGCGACGTCCACATCAGTAGGAGCTGCTGCTGCTTTAGCTCTCGCTCGCGCTGCTGCTCTGCTCTTGCTCTCGGTCCCCTGCCTGGTCTGCTCTTGCTATTGCTCTTGCTCGCACTGCTGCTCTTGCTCTTGCTCTTGCTTGCGATGCTGCTCCGATTTAGCTACACTTCAGTCGACTGAATCGACTTTTGGGTCAGTCGATTTTCAGGGGGGGGCTCGCCGGGGTGAAGGAAGAACCAGCCGCAGTGGGGAGGGGGCTCGCCGGAGAGGTACCCCACTATCTATCTTAGGGTTCAGGATGGGGGCGGTGGTCGCCGGCGGTGGCGGGGTGTTGGCGGGGCG
>NC_057805.1:90437540-90478857 GCF_018294505.1 Triticum aestivum
AGGGGGGTTGAGGTTGAAGATGAACCGCATGCCCTTGATTTCGTATCCAATGGCTGCAAAATCGACTGACTAGAGATGAAAAAGTCAGTCGACCGACGTGTAGCCTCACCTTGCTTGTGCGTTCAGTTTCGACAGCAAAATTCAGTTTCGACAGCAAAATTCAGTTTCGACAGTTAAGTTCAGTTTCGACAGTTAAGTTCACTTTCGACAGTTAAATTCAGCTTCGACAGTTAAGTTCAGAGATGAGCGGCTAATGTATTTTACATCTAGCACTTTGTGGTTATGTATTTTACGTCATGTATTCGAGATGCTATTAGAATTCCACTCAGGTTAACGTTGTTCGTTGTCTCTCTTGTCCTGCTTCAGCCTCGGTGTCGTAGAACTCACTGGAGCTGCTCCAACGACAAAACCCTCCATCACAGCGGGGCAGTACCTCGGGCTCCATCTCCAGACGCCTAAGATCTTCTTCCCCTCCTCCGACAGCCAAGTTAGCCGGAGCATCCTCACCGGCCAACCCAATCACGCTGAGATCGACATGGCTTCGCCAAAGAGGTTGTACACTTGTTGCATCTCTTTTTTACTCTACATGTTATATATATTGTCCACTGAGCACTCGTAGTAATGGGAAATACGATTATTTTATCCTACTATATGACAAGCAGTGAGGTACCAGGAAACTTAGCTATCCGTGATGGACTCTCTTGAATGCCATCATTATTTGTATCTGCGCGTTTGAGCTGTGCATTTGTCGATGGGCCTGGGAGTTGAGCTAGTATGGCAGTGGCCTGGGTCCAAAGTAATAGAAGTAGCACAAAAACATTTTTTAGTGCAGGATTTTCCTTGCTCAAGCCTTCCTACTAGAATCGCCAGTGCTTGAAAGGAAAAGTGAAAGAAAAACATCAGAATTGGAAAGTTTCCTATGGTACTACTTTTCATGAATTTGGTGCAAAGGAATGGAGCAAAGGAAAACTGTAGGATTTGTTCCTTTAGTGTCTCCTTGAAAGAAAAACCATAAGAATTCTAATTTCCACTTCTCCTCCTTTTCATATTCCTATTCATCAAGCACAAGACTAAGAGATAGTAGCATAATAGCATTATAACCCTACATTTTCTTGTGGTTTGACTTAATCTCACCATGCTTTTTTGCATCCTGTGATCTTCCAATTGTTGTGAATCAAACACCCAGATTGGCAGAAATCCTGTGTTTTTAAATTCTCTGTTTTGCACGTGCATTCCTATCCTATTCCTGTCTATTTCCTATCCCTGCATTGTTAGAATCCTAAAATTCAAACAAGCCCTTACTCAATTACTTCTGTTACAGATATGTGTTAAAGAAAACCTTGTGTGGTTTGTCCTGCTCCTGCGGCGCTGTGTTCCACCCCAGCTCAGCTGCTCCAATGACGGAAGGGTTCTCCACAGCAGGGATACTCTCTCAAGACTGTCTTTCGCCGCCTCAGATCTTCTTCCCCGCCGCTGGAAGCCACGGCAACTGCATTACCATCATCAACTGAGCAGATGACCTTGAGGACTACACGGGTCCGCAAGAGAGGTCGCACTCTTCCGTGTCTGCTTACGTTATGCGTTGCTTAATATGATGACATGCTACATTATTGTCGTGTTCACCTATTAGACTCCGAGTCAGGTCCAAACTAATGCTGAAACTTGAGTTTTTAAATGGTTGTGGGGTACATATTGGGGCAACAATCAGTACTATCTGTCTACTATCTGGTTAATCTCCGGTGTCTACTATGAGTTTCATGTTGGGTGCAAACAAACATTAAAGGAGCCATTATCTGTATTTTTTAACTAAAGCTATTATCTGCCTGCTATCATTGGTTTTGGGTCTATCCACAGTTTGCTACAATCACTCTGGATTTGTGCATGCACTCCTTACATAATCTTACTATGTTTTATTCCTATGCATGCCAGTTATTGTACACAATGAAACTGATCATGTAGAGCAAAAGAGACGAGCCTTGCGTGGCAATAAAATTTCATGCACACGTTGTTCCATGGTGGGCGCAAAGGCAGCCCCCCTCCACCCATTTCGGATCGTAATCAAGAGGAAGATAAGTGTTCTGAGGGGGATTCAGAAGGAGAAGACCACTCCTATTTACCCCATGAGGTCTTCGCTCTAACTTGGCATGCTGATGTTGGTAATATCATGCATATGGTGCCTTGCATTGCTTACTGTATACATTAAAGATGCCATCTGCTTAGTTTAGACATGCTTTGTGTCAATGCCATCTGTTTAGTTTCTTTATCATATATGTGAATCATGCAATGCCATCTTGTCTAGCCAGGCATCATATATGTGAATTTTGCAATGCCACCCTGGTTAGCCAGTCATCTTATATGTGAATTATATCATGCCATCATTTTTTATTACGTGTTAAATTTGTCAACAATTTTAGTACATTCAATTACTCTTCCTGTGCATCAGCCATTCGGCACGGTCATGGAAAAATCTGGAGTGGAAACAAGGTCTTTAGAGCAGACAATGCTATCTGATGAAGCGCATGTCTTGCTGGTTACCGATAGCTCCTCAGAGGAGGACTCAGAGACAGATGACCAGTCATATTTCCCCCCCGAGGTGCATGCCCTAACTTGGCAGGGTTATGTTGCTCATATCGTGCGTATGGTATCTTGCATTGCTATGTCATTTGCTTAGTTTAGACATGCTTTGTGTGAATGCCACCTGTTTAGTGTCTAATTACCATATATGTGAATTATGCAATGCCATCTTGTTGCAAGACATTATATATGTGAATTATGCAATGTTACCTTGTTGCAAGGCATTATGTATGTGAATTACGCAATTCCATGCTATTTAGGCAAGCGTCATATATGTGAATTATATCATGCCGTCCTTTTTTGTATTTCTCATTGCTTTTGTCGACAATGTTTGTATATTCAACTGCTCTTCCTGTGCATCAGCCATTTGAATTGGTGATGGAGAAATCTAGAGTGAAAACAAGGTCTTCAGAGCAGACAATGCTACCTGCTAAAGCAGATATCTTGCTGGTTACAGATAGCTCTTCAGAGGAGGATTCAGAGGCAGATGACCAGTCCTATTATCCCCCTGAGGTGGATGCTCAAACTTGGCAGGATTATATTACTCATATAATGCATATGTTGTATTGCAATGCTTAGTTTTTACATCATATACACAATATTGAATGCCATCTCCTTAGTTGACACATCATATATGCGATTGCCCTCTGCTCACTTCCTTAGTATATAAATCATATATTTGAATTATTTCATGCCATGATGTTTACATAGACAGCATGTATCTGAATTATGGCATGCCAACCCATTTTCTAAAGACATAATATAGTTATATCATCTCATCATGTTTACATAGTCATCATATTTTAAATTATGTCATTCTATCCGTGAATTATATCATGCCATCATGTTTCCATCGACGGCATGTTTGTGATTTATGGCATGCCAACCACTTTAATAGACACATCTGATAGTTATATCATGTCATCCTGTTTACATAGTCATCATATTTTGAAGTATGTCATTCTATCCTGTTTAGTTAGCCATCATACATGTGAAATTGTATCATGCTATCCTGTTTAATTAGCCATCATATATGTGAAATTATGTCCTGCTATTCTGTTTGCTTAGACAACATAAATGTGAATTATTTCATGCCCTGTTTTCTTCCCTACTATCCATTGCACCTGTCTATCTTACAATGTCTGTACATTCAATTACTTTTCTTGTTTATTAGCCATTTCAATTGGAGGGAGTGATGGCAGTATCTGTGGGAGTAAAAACACGGTCTTCAGAAAAGATCGTGCTACCTGTCGATGCAGATAGAACCACGGTTGTACTTGCCCAAGAACCAGCCCCACCACACATAACCCACACTCATGCAGATTGTATCCCTACCCAGTTGGACAGAGAACCAACTACACACCTTCTAACCCCAACCCCAGCAGATAGACACCCAGTTCCCATTGTCACAGCACCATCTCCACCACAGAGCACCCAAACACGAGCAGTTAGTAAGGCAACTGCAGTGCCCAAATCACGAGGACCACCACTCCGAACCCGAAGTCAACGCTTAAAGCAGAAGAAGAATTGTTCTCAGGTCAGGTTCCGTAGCTATGGTTCATACTACTTTGCTCTTGCATCACTGTATTTACTAATACCAACTAATTTCAAATTTGAAGGATGCAATTGAAACTCCAATGGCGCAACAGGTATGTTTTAAACCTGTTTCTTCAATGTGTTTGGCTGTTTGCTGTTGTAACTTGCTCTATGTTGATTTCAGTTTCAATTGAATAAGCAGTTATGTTCTCATGCCATGCACATTACAAGTGTTGTTATTGCTGTGTAGTTTCCCACACTTATATTCTGTCTATGCTGCTTTGTCTTAAATAGATATGATTCGAACTATATCTATCTTGATTTAGCAACATAAACTAGAATTATATAGACCATACAGTGACCATACTACATAGATATATGTTTGTTTCATGTTGTTATCCTGTCCACCTTACTACTGAACTGGTTTACCAAAATGAGTTTCATATACTACATTGTAAACCTGAGATGTGTTTGTTTCTTTCTCTTTTAGAACGTGGATAAAATATTGGAGAAGAGTACCCTGTTATACAATGGTAAAGGAAGTAATGCAGATAAGGTTCAAGATAGTGAGACATCCCTGTTGGTCTCCAACAAAGCTGATAAAAACTATATTGAAGACACCGAGACAACCCCAAAGTCCTGTCTTGATGTAGTGTTCGAGTTACCGGCTACCACTGCTGGCACCAGCTCTTCGAACTCGTTGCTTGAATCAGTTCGGCTTCTTGAGTCTCAACTTCAAGTTGAAAGACATTGATCAGATGTTATGCGACAGGAAACTGAAGGACTGAGGAAGTCCCTGCAGAATTCAGATGCATACTTTCTGGTGCAACAGCAAGCGCTGGAGGACTTAAGTGCCAAACAAGAGAAAGTTAATAAGCTTGCTAAGCATCTTGCCAGCATTATGGGTACCTAGGATATTGTTTCTTGAGCTCTTCTGAAGTGGTTTCAGTTCTGGACTTGTTTTGCTGCGGCGTTTATATGCTGCTGTGTTCCCTATATTTGCACTGGTGGCGAACTTTGATGCCCAGTGGATGTAATATGTGTAATAGCCGTGATAGCCTAGTGTAAGTTGCTGGCTTATTTATTTCCTTGTTGTCTTGTTTATTTGTTTGCTTGCAGTCAGTGCAGTTCTTTTTCTGCGGTTTGCTAGTGGCTGCAATAACCTATTTTTTTAAACTAGGCCACAATAACCATGGGCTAATATTTACTGTAGTGACACTGGGCCTCCTACGGGCCCTAGCAACAGTGGGCCTTCTACGGGCCGTAGAAACAGTGGGCCTTCTACGGGCCGTAGAAACAGTGGGCCTTCTACGGGCCGTAGAAACAATGGGCCTTCTACGGGTCGTATCATCAATGGGCCTTATACGGGCCGTATGATCGATTGGCCAAACATGGGCCAAACAGACCGCATTCTGGCCGTAAACGGGCTAGAGTTGGAATCGTCCGTTCATGGGCCGACCATAACGGGCGATCGTTAATTGGCTGTATTTGATGACGCTATGCAAACGGCCCAACGTATTAACGGACCACAAACGGGCCGACTGTAACCACGGGCTGAATTTGGCCCACAAGCAGAAAATGACAGTAACGGGCCGTAAGTAAACGAATGCTAGAAAATAGCCCAAGAATAAATGGGCTCTGAGAAGGCCGAAAGATAACATGGGCTGGAAACGGCCCAATGAAATAACGGGCCAGTTTCACCACGGGCCGTTAATGGGTGTAAAGTGATATGATGTTCATTACGGGCCAGTTTCACCACGGGCCGTTAATAGGCCAAGAGTTACATAGGGCCCCATATGGGCCGAAAGACGTCATGGGCCATACATGGGCCAGAAGTGAAAACGGGCTGGAATCATATTGGATGGCCCAGATGACGCTACTGGGCCTAATTCGAATAGGGCGTAACGGGCCTTGGGTTAGCGGGCTGTAAATTGGCTATATGCGAACAGGCCGTTAACAGGCTTTCCATGGGCCGGCCCGCCACCTTTTGACCAAGTCAAACGGGCTGGCCTTTTCACAGGAATGGGCCTCTGTTGGGCCGTGCCACGTGTCGACGTATCATAGGCGCCTTCTGTCCAATGAGTGGATGACATCTATCCCAGCGATGAGCCGACACGTGTTTCCTCCAGCCAATGATGATTTTACACGTGGAAAATCCCCATTGGTCGGGGCTGTTAACGGGTTATCGGATCCAAAACCCGACCCGATAGCTTAACGGCGTTCCGTTACGGTGGATGCCACATGTCGGTCACCCTTGACGAAAGCACTTCTGTGACGCCCGATTTATCGTCATGGAAGTGGACACTTCCGTGATGATAATTTTGGTAATGTCATGGAACACTTCTACGACAGCACAGGTATGACTATCTTGATTCTGTCATAAATGTGTCATGGATGTACATGCATGACAAAAAACGCGACTTACTGTGACAAACACGTATCATCACGGAATTGTATTTTTTTGTAGTGAACACCGTGGAATCTGCGGCCTCCGCGGCGGAGCTGAGCCTCCCATCCTTGGATGGAGCAATATGCTCCGGATCTACGGCCAGAGCAGTTACGGGAGTAATCTCCTGGATGCGGCCCGATGACAGATTTAGGTCATGTTCGTCGGGGTGACTAGGAGCAGTAGTCGCGGTTTTGAATCCGGTGAAGATCCAAATCTCCCCGGATGTCTGCGACGTAATTCAAGCTCCCAAATCTGATCTGATGGCCAGGGGCGTAGCTGTCGATCTGCTCTGGGTGGCCAAGCGAGTTGGCCCGCAGTGCGAAGCCGCCGAACATGAAGATCTGTCCGAGGGGGAAGGTTTCCCCTGGGATAGCATTGTTGTTGACGATTGAAGGGGCCATCAAACCTTTCGTCGACGGAACAGTGGAACTCTCAATGAAAGCACCAATGTCGCTGTCAAAACCGGCGGATCTCGGGTAGGGGTCCCGTACTGTGTGTCTAAGGTCAATGGTAACAGGAGACAGGGGACACAATGTTTACCCAGGTTCGGGCCCTCTCTATGGATGTAATACCCTACTTCCTGCTTGATTGATCTTGATGGATATGAGTATTACAAGAGTTGATCTACCACGAGATCGTAATGGCTAAACCCTACAAGTCTAGCATGTATGACTATGGTAATGAGTATCCCCGTTTCCGGACTAAGTCCTCCGGTTTATATCGACACCGGGAGGATCTAGGGTTACACAAGGTCGGTTACACAGAAAGGAATCTACATATTCGGCCGCCAAGCTTGCCTTCCACGCCACGGAGAGTCCCATCCGGACACGGTGCAGTCTTCGGTCTTCGTATCCTCGTAGCCCATCAGTCCGGCCTATGGCTAATAGGCCGGACGCCCGAGGACCCCTTAGTCCAGGACTCCCTCACTCTTCCCAAATATTGAGCGGGAAGGGATGGCACAACGGCCAATTCTAAGGGGACAGCTAGTACAAGCTATCCTGACTAAAGGTGGTCTTCGCCTGCCAAAGGCTCTGGTGGTGACACTGTCTTGGGCTCCACGGTGACCTTCGTCATGCCGTCCTGCTGGTCTTGGTCTTGTTGCACCGACATGGAAACCTTTGCCCGACGTCTCGGCACTCCTCGCCTGCGCTTGCCTCCTTAGCACCAAAGAGGGAACGAGGATGCTGTGCGCGCTGGCGCCCGCCTGGCCTTGGTCGTCATGGCTTGCGTCATGGGAACCTCACGAGGTTCGCCTTGCCTTGATCTCTCCACCCCTCGCGAGTCAGCTTGGTGAGGCCGCTCCCGAGGAGGTCTTGCTTCGTCCGCCTCGCGAGGGTCTTGAGCATTTGCCGGTGAAGACGGGCTGCACTGGGCCGCCGGTGGCGCCACGCCGCGGGCCGCAGGCAGGCAAGTCTGGGGACCCCCATTCCCAGAATGCCGACAGTAGCCCTCGGGCCCAAGGCGCGCTCAGACTTGGCTTCAAGGCGACATATTATAATCCAATGATGTGTTGCCATCCTATGATGTTTTGAGTAGGTATCCTTTGTCTTTGGGTTGATTGATGATCTAGATTGGTATGAGTTGTATGTTTTATTTTGGTGTTGTCCTATTGTGCCCTCCGTGTCGCGCAAGCTTGAGGGATTCCCGCTGTAGGGTGTTGCAATACGTTCATGATTCACTTATAGTGGGTTGCTTGAGTGACAGAAGCATAAAATTGAGTAAGGGGGTTGTTGCGTATGGGATAAAGGGGACTTGATGCTTTAATGCTATGGTTGGGTTTTACCTTAATGATCTTTAGTAGTTGCGGATGCTTGCTAGAGTTCCAATCATAAGTGCATATGATCCAAGAAGAGAAAGTATGTTAGTTTATGCCTCTCCCTCATATGAAATTACAATGACGACTACCAGTCTTGTTAACGATTGCCTAGGATAATTCCGCACACGAAACGATCATTATTCCACACTCGCTATTTATAATATTTAGTAATATATTCTAACTTTATGATAACAGCACCTACTTTTATATTTTAGCTCTCCGATACCATGCAAAGTTATCCTCTTCATACCCACAATGTAGTTTTATTTCTCGTTTCTAGTTGGAAGCAAACGTTCGGTGTACGTAGAGTCGTATCAGTGGCAGATAGGACTTGAGAGAATATTGATCTTACCTTTAGCTCCTTGTGGCTTCGACACTCCATACTTATCACTTCCACCAGTGGGAATTGCTATGATGATTCCCTGCGCTTGGGGATTATCAGCTGGCTGCTGTGCTGGGGCAGTGACAGGGTCTTCACAAAGATCTGCATGCCACCACACAGGTGTGCTTGCTTAGTTGGCCTAGAAGTTGCATGCTGCCACGTAGGTGCGCGCCTAGTTGGCAGGCTGGTTGCTGGATCGGAACGACCATGGGGCAGGGAAATGTTGGCAAGTGCGAGCCCGGCCGTGGCCTCGTAGATGCCCCCGGCAAGGCTTTGTTGGGGTCTCGTGTCTGTCCACGGCAAGGATCTTGCCGGGGGTCTTCGTCTTGTCCCCGACAAGGATCTTGCCGGGGGTCTTCGTCTTCTGGTTCTTATCTATATTTGCAGGCATTTGGTCTTCACAAAGATCTGCATGCCAGCACGCAGGCGCTCCCGATTCTTGGTCGTGACGTTGTCGATGGTTCAGAACTCTCAGGCTCTAGGGTGGCGGTCTTGTTGGTGTTGGGTAAGTCGCCCCGGCAAGGCTCTTGCCGGAGCAGTGTAGGCTGTCCCCGGCAATGGCGTTGCCGGGGGGAAGCCATCTTGTCCCTTTGCTCTTCGTGCCTCCGGCTTGAGTACTGCCTTGGCAGCTTTGTGCCTTTCCTTCCTCTGCCCTGCCAAGTATCGCCACAGGTGTGGCTACGAGTGCCCGTGCACAAGTAAAGGGGTACAGAAAGGCCCCTACTTTTGTACACCAACACATACTTTCACTTTCCATGGCCAACCGTATCCACGGGTGACCTCCATACCAACACTTACCAAGGAATTTATTATTTGACAACATAAAGTAAATTCATTTTTTGCATTTTGGGACTGGGCATCCCTATTACCTTTGCCTTACTCTCGTGCAATGACAAGTGAATAAACACTCATCGTGAGAATAACACATCTAGCATGGAAAATATTAGCCACCCCTCACCGCTCCGCGAGCGAAACAAACACACAAAAGAGAAGTTTATTTTGAAAATTAGAGATGGCACATGCAAATTTGCTTAGAATGGCAAAAGAATACCGCATATAGGTAGATATAGTGGACTCATGTGGCAAAACTGGTTTAAAGGATTTTGGATGCACAAGTAGAGATCATACTTGGTGCAAAATTAAGGCTAACAAAAAGATTGAGAAGCGACCAACCAAGAAACGAATAATGTCATAAGCAAGCAATAAGCATAATTAACACCGAATAATGCACCACAAGTAGGATATAATTTCATTGCATGACTATTGACTTTCGTACTTTCATAGGGAATCACAAACCTTAACACCAATATTCTTACTAAAGCATAATTACTCATCAACATAACTCACATATCACATCATCATATCTCAAAACTATTACTAAGAATCAAGTTTATTTTGTGCAATGATCTTCATGAAAGTTTTTATTATATCCTTCTTGGATATTTATCACTTTGGGACTAATTTTCATGTGTTGCTTTTCATAAGATCAAACAAATATAAGTGAAGATCAAGAGCATAATTTTTTCCTTTTTCTTCTTTCTCTCAAAATAATTTAAGTGAAGCAAGAGATAATTTCTTAAAAAATTTACTAAGCAAGAGAGCATTTCCTCAAAAATACTAAGCACACCGTGCTCAAAAAGATATAAGTGAAGCACTAGAGCAAGTCCATTGCTCATAAAAATTTAAGTGAAGCATAGAGAGCAATTTTAACAAGTCATGACATAATTTTGGCTCTCCCAAATAGGTGTGTCCATCAAGGGATCAAGACTTAAAACACAAAATAAAACAAGCAAACACTCATATCATACAAGACGCTCCAAGCAAAACACATATCATGTGACGAATAAAAATATAGTTTCGAGTAAGATACAGATGATCGTTGGAAAAAAGCGGGGATGCCACTCGGGGGCATCCCCAAGCTTAGTTGGTTGCTCATTTTTGGATAATATCTTGGGATGTCAGGGCATCCCCAAGCTTAGGCTCTTCCATCCTTCCTTCATCCATCGTAAGATAACCCAAAACTTGAAAACTTCAATCACACAAAACTCAACAAAACCTTCGTGAGATCCGTTGGTATAAGAAAGCAAACCACTACTATAAGTACTGTATAAAACCAATTCATATTTTGTTTTTGTATTATATCTACTGTATCCCAACTTTTCTATGGCAAAAACTCATAAAAGAAAACCATAGAGCCATCAAAATAAGTACACAACACAAAGAAAACAGAATCTGTCAAAACAGAACAGTCTATAGCAATCTGACTTTTTCGAAAACTTCTGGAACTCCAAAATTTCTGAAAAAAATAGGAAGACCTAGGTAATTTTTATATTAATCTTCTGCAAAAATAATCAGGGAAAAATCTCTTTCTGATAAAAAATGTGAATTGTTTTCGTGAACTCAAAGGTTCTGTCTTTATCAGCAAGATCAAACAACTATCACCCAAGAAGATCCTATCGGTTCTACTTGGCACAAAAACTAATTAAAACACAAAAAACACAATCATAACAGTAGCATAATTGTGCTAACACTCAAGAACAAAAAGCAAAAAGAAAAAATAAAATTTATTCATTGGGTTGCCTCCCAGCAAGCGCTATAGTTTTACGCCCTTAGCTAGGCATAAAGCAAGGATCTAAGTTTTGTCATCTTTGGTTCGAGATCCATAAGATTCCCTCATGATTGATTCATAAGGTGGCTTAATTCTTGTTCTAGGGAAGTGTTCCATACCCTTCCTCAAAGGAAATGGGAACTTAATATTGCCTTCTTTCATATCAATCACGACACCGATAGTGCGTAAAAACGGTCTACCAAGAATAATTGGACAAGACGGATTGCAATCAATATCAAGAACAATAAAATCTATGGGCACATAATTCCTATTTGCAATAATAAGAACATCATTAATTGTTACCATAGGCTTTTTAATAGTAGAATCCGCCAAGTGCAAATTCAAAGAACATTCTTCAAGATTAGTAAGATCAAGAACATCACATAAAGATTTTGGAATTGTAGAAACACTAGCACCCAAGTCACACAAAGCAAAACACTCATAATTCTTAATCTTGACTTTGATACTAGGTTCCCATTCATCATGCAATTTTCTAGGAATTTATACTTCTAATTCCATTTTTTCTTCAAAAGCTTTCATCATAGCATGAACTATATGTTTAGTAAAAGCTTTGTTTTGTTCATAAGCATGGGGTGAATTTATCATGGATTGCAACAAAGAAATACAATCAACCAAAGAGCAACTATCATAATTAAAGTCTTTGTAATCCAAAAGAGAGGGCACATCACTAGTTAAAGTTTTGACCTCTCCAGACCCACTTTCATCAATTTTATGAAAAAGATTTCCACCCTCCGAAATATTGGGACACCTTCTACCTAAAGTTGACTCTTCTCCAGTCCCTTTTCATCAATCTTAAATTTACTAAAAAAAGAATCAATAGAAGGAACACCAATCATTTTAAGATCTTCATCACTTTTACGAAAGAAATCACTAGAAAAAGCTTTTTCTAAAAATTCTCTTTTAGCTCTAAGCATAGCGGTTCTTTTCTTACTTTCATCCATAGAAACATAAAGAGCTTTAATTGACTCATCTAATTTAGGCACAAATTTTTTTATCTTGAGATTTTCCACATCATGAGCAATTCTATCAACACTTCTAGACAAATCATCAATCTTACTCAACTTTTCTTCTATGGAAGTGTTGAAAACTTTTTGTGTACTGATAAATTCTTTAATATTATTCTCAAGATCAGAGGTGTTCCTATTATTATTATAAGATTGATTTCCATAGGAATTACCATAATTATTAGAGGAATTAATAGGAAAATGCCTAGGATTAAAATTACCTCTATAAGCATTGTTATTGAAATTGTTTCGAGAAATAAAATTCACATCTATGGAATCACTATTTTGCTCAATCAAAGTAGACAAAGGCGTATCATTAAAATCAATAGGAGCACTTTTACTAGCAACCAATTTCATAAGAGCATCAACTTTTTCACTCAAAGAAGAAATTTCTTCAACCGAATTAACCTTTTTACTAGTAGGAGCCCTTTCGGGTTCCATTGTGAATAATTTGCCATGATATTATCAAGCAATTTGGTGGCTTCACCCAAAGTAATTTCCATAAAAGTAGCACCCGTGGCGGAATCTAAAAGATTACGAGAAACAAAATTCAATCCCGCATAAAAAATTTGTATGATCATCGAAAGATTTAACCCATGAGTTGGGCAATTCCTTAGCATCATTTTCATCCTTTCCCAAGATTGTGCAACATGCTCATGTTCCAGTTGCTTGAAATTCATGATCTGGGTTCTAAGGGAAATAATTTTTGCGGGAGGAAAATACTTAGTGATAAAAGCATCTTTGCACTTATTCCTAGAATCGATACTATTGCGAGGCAAAGAAGAGAACCAAATTTTTGCAGAATCACGCAAGGAAAACGGAAATAATTTCATCTTAACCACATCATTGTCCACAACTTTTTTCTTTTGCATATCGCATAATTCCACGAAGGTATTAAGATGGGATGCGACATCCTCATTAGGAGTACCGGAAAATTGATCTTTCATAACAAGATTCAGCAAAGCAGTATTAATATCACAAGTCTCCGCACTAGTGGTGGGAGGAGCAAGCGGAGTGCCAATAAAATCATTGTTGTTGGTATTTGATAAATCACATAACTTGGTGTTCTGTTGAGTCATGATGACAACACAACAAGATTGCACTGAAAAACAGACCCGGCAAGAAAACAGCAAACAGAAAAAGAGAGGCGAGTAAAACGGCAAATTTTTGTGAAGTGGGGGAGAGGAAAACGAGAGGCAAATGTCAAATAATGTAAATTGCAAGGAGATGAGATTTGTGATTAGGAACCTGGTATATGTTGAAGACCCTCCCCGGCAACGACGCCAGAAATTCCTTTTGATCTCGCTTGAAGCTACTTCGGTATTTCCCCAAAGAGGAAGGGATGATGCAACATAGCGGCGGTAGGTATTTCCCTCAGATATGAAACCAAGATTATTGAACGAGTTGGAGAACCAAGCAACACAACGTAAACAACCCTTGCACACAGATAACAAATCCTCGCAACCCGACGTGTTAAAGGGGTTGTGAATCCCTTTCGGGGTACGGCGCCTCAAGATAGGCAAACGGACATGAGATAATTTTGTAGTAGATTGATAGATAGATTGCAAATAAAGTAAATAGAAATAAAACGCAGCAAGGTAATTGTGTATTTTTCGTTTAATAGATCTGAAAATAAAAGCAAGAGAGAAGTAGATCGCAAAGGCAAATATATGAGAAGAAAGACCCGGGGGCCGTAGGTTTCACTAGTGGCTTCTCTCGAGAAAAATAGCAAACGGTGGGTGAACAAATTACTGTTGGGCAATTGATAGAACATCAAATAATTATGACGATATCCAAGCAATGATCATTATATAGGCATCACGTCCAAGATTAGTAGACCGACTCCTGCCTGCATCTACTACTATTACTCCACACATCGACCACTATCCAGCATGCATCTAGTGTATTAAGTTCATGGAGAAACGGAGTAATGCAATAAGAATGATGATATGATGTAGACAAGATCTATCTATGTAGAGATAGACCCCATCATTTTATCCTTAGTAGCAACGATACATACGTGTCGTTCCCTTTCTCTCACTGGGATCAAGCACCGTAAGATCAAACCCACTATAAAGCACCTCTTCCCATTGCAAGATAAATAGATCAAGTTGGCCAAACAAAACCCAAATATCAGAGAAGAAATACGAGGCTATAAGAGATCATGCATAAAAGAGATCAAAGAAACTCAAATACTTTCATGGATATAAAAAGATAGATCTGATCATAAACTCAAAGTTCATCGATCCCAACAAACACACCGCAAAGAGTTACATCATATGGATCTCCAAGAGACCATTGTATTGAGAATTCAGCGAGAGAGAGAAAGCCATCTAGCTACTAACTATGGACCTAAAGGTCTACAAAGAAATACTCACGCATCATCGGAGAGGCACCGATGGAGGTGGTGAACCCCATCCGAGATGGTGTCTAGATTGGATCTGGTGGTTCTGGACTCTGCGGCGGCTGGATGAGTATTTCGTCAACTCCCCTAGGGTTTCTGGAATGTTGGGGTATTTGTAGAGCAAAGAGGCGGTCCGAGGGGGCACCCGAGGTGGGCACAACCCACCAGGGCGCGCCTGGGCCTCCTGGCGCGCCCTGTTGGGTTGTGCCCCCCTGGGCACCCCCAGGCGCAGCCAGGGCCCGTTGTGTTCCTTCTGGCCCATAGAAATTCTCCGTGGAGTTCGTGGCATTTGGACTCCGTCTGGTATTGATTTTCTGCGATGTAAAAACATGGAAAAATAGCAACTGGCACTTGGGACTATGTCAATAGGTTAGTACCAAAAAATGATATAAAATGACTATAAAATGATTATAAAACATCCAAGATTGATAATATAACATCGTGGAACAATAAAAAATTATAGTTATGTTGGAGACGTATCAGTATTGCAATCTGATTTTTATTGGCCTACTCTCTTCAAGGATGCCTGCAAGTTTGTTTTATCTTGGGATGAATGTCAAAGCATTGGTAATATGGGTAAGCGTGAAGAAATGCCTATGAATTATTCACTAGCTGTTGAACCATTTGATGCTGGGATTTTGATTACATGGGACCTTTTCCTTCCTCTAATGGGTACACTCATATTTTGTTGTTGTTGATTATGTTACTAGGTGGGTAGAAGCTATTCCAACCATTAGCGCTGATCACAACACCGTTATTAAAATTCTTAAGGAAGTTATTTTCCCAAGGTTTGGAGTCCCTAGATATTTAATGACTGATGGTGGTTCACACTTTATTCATGGTGCTTTCCATAAAATGCTTGCTAAGTATGATATTAACCATAGAGTTGCATCCCCCTATCATCCTCGGTCTAGTGGTCAAGTTGAACTTAGCAATAGAGAAAGAAAATTAACTTTACAAAAAAAAAATTAATAGGTCCCAAAAGAATTGGTCTAAGAAATTAGATGATGCACTTTGGGCTTACAGAACAGCATATAAAAATCCTATGGGTATGTCTCCTTATAAAATGGTTTATGGAAAAGCTTGTCATTTTCCTCTTGAGTTAGAACATAAAGCATATTGGGCAATTAAAGAACTCAACTATGATTTCAAATTTTCTGGTGAAAAGAGGTTATTTGATATCAGCTCACTAGATGAATGGAGAACCCAAGCTTATGAAAATGCCAAGTTATTTAAAGAAAAAGTTAAAAGGTGGCATGATAAAAGAATCCCAAAGCATGAGTTCAAAGTTGGAGAATATGTTCTTTTGTACAACTCTTGTTTCAGATTCTTTGTAAGAAAACTCCTCTCCAAATGGGAAGGACCCTATGTTATCGAGGAGGTTTATCGATCTGGAGCCATCAAAATAAATAATGCCAAAGTTACTAACCCGAAGGTTGTCAATGGGCAAAGAATAAAACATTGGATCACAGGTAGTTAATGTTGAAAGCAATATTATCCAAACTATGACACCGGAAGAACACATAAAGGAAACCTTCAGGAACACTCCAGAATCATGAAAAAAGAGGAGGTACGTGATACGGTAAGTAAACGGACTCCGAAAAATCCGTAAAATTATTTTCTATCAATTTTGGAATATATTAAAATTTAGGAAAATAAGAAACAGCCCAGGTGGGTTGTGCCCACCTCGGGTACCTTCCGGACTCTGTTTTTCTTCCGTTTGCTTCTTTCCCAAGATAAAAAATCTTTATATACCCCCCGAACCCATTGACCACCATATCACGGAGAAATCTTCTGTTCTTCTTTTCTCGTTGTTTTCCTGATAGATCTATTTCACCATGGCCGCTTCGAGCTCCTCCAAGGACAAGTTCTTCGAGAACGTCATTAACCCATATTTGCTTGAGGTGATGCAGCACCCTCAAGCTATCGAGATGCGTGAGGGGGTGCTCCACATCCGCGATGTGCAAGGCCTCAAAGGGACGGGAACCATGGAGGCTAGGCTTGAAGCTATGGAGTAGGAGGTCTTCCAGTGCAAGGGGATGGTGGAACATGGACTCAATGCCAATCACCTCATGATCGTGGACTACACCCGTGATCTCAAGGTGGATGGCAAGTCTATGAAGGACATCGTCTTCACCTTCAATGAGCAAATCAACTTTCTCCAAAGCTAGATCTACGATCTCCAAAACCAAGTCCTTGAATATGAGGCAAGGTTTAAAGCTATGAGTTTGGCTGCCAGTTGCAGGACCTGTGAAACTCACTCCTCCTCCTATGATGGTGAGCCCTTGCCATGGAAACCTGATGATAAGATTGCTACTACTTCATCATCACCACCTCCTTGTTCATCACCAAAGGAAACTTGAGTATCGGGTATGGGCACTCCCCTTGGCTTGTGCCAAGCTTGGGGGAGGTGCCCGGTATCGTATCACCTCCATTATCTTTTGCCTTTACTTATCTTAGTTCGACCCTCAGTTATCTTTTGCTTTAGTTGAATAAAAGTTTAGTTCGATCCTTTCTTTTCGAGTGTTTGCTTAGTGATCTATCCTTGTAATCGTGTGCGAGATAAATAATAAAGTTTAATTTGAGTTTTGTCTTCTTTACTTTCATGTGCAGTAAAAAGAAAGGAAATAAATGAAAAAGATCATATGCTAATCTTATGGTAAGTAATGACATCACATAAGGAAGAGTATAAGTAGAAAATTTTATTGGAGATTGACAAACATAGCATTGGTCAATGATGCAATTCATGAAAGAATTAATAAGGGAACAGAAGATTCACATGCAAATATACTATCTTGGACATCTTTTATGGTTGTGAGCCCCCATCAAATTATTATATGCCAAAATTGTTGACGTTGGACAGGAAGACAATGTAATGATTTATGTTTGTTCATATTCACATAGAAGTGATATTGTCACAGATCCTTTAACATGTGGTGCTTGTCCCTCGTCTTTTCTAGCCAAAAACTCCGCACTAAGTAGAGATACTACTTGTGCATCCAAAAAACCCTTAAACCCAAATCTTGTTTGGAGAGTCCACCATACCTACCTATGGATTGAGTAAGATCCTTCAAATAAGTTGCCATCGATGCAATAAGGCGAAATAAATTGCTTCTAAAGGTGTTGGATCATTTAGTGTAAGAGAAAATTGAGCGTTGTACGAACTTGTGATGGCAAAGAATAAAAGCGATAGACTGCATAATAAAGGTCGCTATCATAAGGGGCAATATAACGTGACGTTCTTTTGCACTAAGAGATTGAGCATACAACCAAAAAGCACATGGCAACCTCTGCTTCCCTCTGCGAAGGGCCTATCTTTTACTTTTATGTATTTAGTTTTATGCAAGAGTCAAAGTATTTTTCTCTCTATTCCTTTTTATTTTCTCTTTTGGCAAGCACCATGTGGTGAGGAAAGATCTAGGCACATATATCCAGTTGAATATGAGGGGGCAGGAGTTATTATTGTTGACAACACCCTTGAGGTGAATATGTTGGGAGGCGGAACTATAAACCCCTATCTTTCTATGTGTCCGGTTGAAACTTTTTGCTCATGTGTATGCGGTGAGTGTTAGCAATCATAGAAGATTATATGATGGTTGAGTATGTGGACTTGCCTAAAGGCTCCGATACATGACCTTTCCTGAAAAGATGATGAATTGTAGTTGCAAAGTTGACTGAGAACATAGTTTGTTGGTTTTCAATAGAGTTTATGCTTTATACTTCGATGTTGTGGTGAGTTGTTACTTATTCATGAGAAGTTATATGATAAAAGTTCTATGATAAGGTTTTATGTTAATGTTTGTTGCTATTGTAATAATATACATGATGCTTCTATGTCCGTATTTTGTTTTTATCGACACCTCTCTCTCTAAGCATGTGGACATGTTTTTCGATTTTGGTTTTCGCTTGAGGACAAGCAAGGCCTAAGCTTGGGGGAGTTGATACGTCCATTTTGCATCACGTTTTCCTACTGTTATTTACATTTTTATTTATGCATAATAATGCTTTTTGGAGTAATTCTATCCTTTTCTCTCATAATATGCAAGGTTCACACAAGGAAGGAGAATACCGGCAGCTGGAATTCTGGACCTGAAAAAGCTACGTCATGCTACCTATTCTGTACAACTCCAAATGAGCTGAAACTTCACTGAGATTTTTTATGGAATATATAAGAATTATTGGAGCAAATAACTACCAGAGGGGGCCCACCAGGTGGGCACAACCCACCTGGGCACGTGAGGGAGCCCAGGCGCGCCCTGGTGGGTTGTGCCCTCCTCGGCCCACCTCCGGTGCCCCTCTTCTGGTATACAAGTCATTTTGACCTAGAAAAAATAAGGAGAGGACTTCTGGGACAAAGCGCCGCCATCTCGAGGAGGAACTTGGGCAGGAGCACTTTTGCCCTCCGGTGGAGCAATTCCACCGGGGGAACTTCCCTCCCGGAGGGGGAAATCATGTCATCATCATCACCAACAACTCTCCCATCTTGGGTAGGGCAATCTCCATCAACATATTCAAGAGTACTATCTCCTCTCAAACCCTAGTTCATCTCTTATGTTCAATCTTTGTACCAGTACCTTAGATTGGTGCTTATGGGTGACTAGTAGTGTTGATTACATCTTGTAGTTCATTACTACATGGTTTATTTGGTGGAAGATTATTTGTTCAGATCCATTATACTATTTAATATACCTCTGATATTGAGCATGATTATCATTTTGATTAGTTACTTTTGTTCTTGAGGTCACGGGAGAAATCCTATTGCAAGTAATCATGTGAACTTGATATGTGTTTGATATTTGGATGGTATGTATGTTGTGATTCCCTTAGTGTTGTCATGTGAACGTCGACTACATGGGACTTCACCATATTTGGTCCTAAGGGAATGCATCGTGGATTAGTTATTAGATGATGGGTTGCGAGAGTGACAGAAGCTTAAACCCTAGTTTATGCGCTACTTCGTAACAGACTGATTTGGATCCAAAAGTTTAATGTTCTGGTTAGATTTTATCTTAATACTTTTCTCGTAGTTGCGGATGCTTGCGAGGGGGTTAATCATAAGTAGGAGGTTTGTTCAAGTAAGAATGGCACCTAAGCACCGGTCCACCCACATATCAAATTATCAAAGTAGCGAACACAAATCAAACCAACATGATGAAAGTGACTAGATGAAATTCCCGTGTACCCTCAAGAACGCCTTGCTTATCATAAGAGACCGTTTTGGCCTGTCCTTTGCCTCAAAAGGATTGGGCTACCTTGCTGCACTTTCATTACCGTTACCGTTACTTGCTTGTTACAAATTATCTTGCTATCAAACTACTCGTTACTTATAATTTCAGTTACTGCAGAGAATACCTTGCTGAAAACTACTTGTCATTTCCTTCTGCTCCTCGTTGGGTTCGACACTCTTCCTTATCAAAAGGACTATGATCGATCCCCTATACTTGTGGGTCATCGGGGGTCATAGTTTTCACTAGAGACTTCTCTCGAGAAAATAGCATACGGTGTGTAAACAAATTACTGTTGGGAAATTGATAGAAAAGTGAATAATTATGATGATATCCAAGGCAATGATCATGTATATAGGCATCACGTCCAAGATTAGTGTACCAAAATGATTGTGCATCTACTACTATTACTCCACACGTTGACCGCTTTCCAGCATGCATCTAGTGTATTGAGTTCATGGTAAAACGGAGTAATGCAATAAGAACGAGGACATGATGTAGACAAGATAAACTCACTTATGAATAAACCCCATCTTGTTACCCTTAATAGCAATGATACATGTGTGTCATGTCTCTTTCTGTTAATAATATTGAGCACCGCAAGATCGAACCCATCACAAAGCACCTCTTCCCATTGCAAGATAAATCAATCTAGTTGGCCAAACCAAATCAAAAAATCAGAGAATAAATATGATGCTATAACAATCATGCATAAAAGAGTTCAGCAAAGACACAAGTAATATTCATGGATAGAACTGATCATAAACACACAATTCATCGGATCCCAAAAAACACACCGCAAAAAAGAGTTACATCAAATAGATCTCCAGGAACATCGTGGATAACATTGAATTGAAGATCAAAAAGAGAGAAGAGGCCATCTAGCTACTAACTATGGACCGGTAGGTCTATGGTACACTACTCATGCATCATCGGAGGGGCAGCAAGGATGATGAAGAACCCCTCCATGATAGTTGCCCCCTCCAACAGAGTGCCGGAAAAGGCCTCTAGATTGGAACTCGTCGTTCTCGAACTTGAGGCGGCAGAAAAAATATTTCGTCGACTCCCCCAGGGTTTTGGGGATTTTAGAGTATTTATAGAGGCGAAGGTAGGTCAAGGGGGTGCCCGTGGGCCCCACTACCCACCAGGTGCGCCGAATGCCCTAGCACGCCCTGGTGCCTAGTGGGCCCCACGAGCGTCCTCTCGTGCCCTCTAGAAGCTTCCTGGGTGTCTTCCTACCAGAAAAAAATCTCCAAAAAGTTTCGTGGCATTTGGACTTCGTTTGGTATTGATATTCTGCAAAGTAAAAAACAAGCAAAAAGCAGCAACTGGCACTGGGCACTATGTCAACAGGTTAGTCCCAAAAAATGATATAAAGTTGCTAGTAAAAGTATATAAACCATCCAAGATTGATCATATAACAACATGAAATAATCAAAAATTATAGATATGTTGGAGACATATCAGCATCCCCAAGCTTAATTCCTGCTCGTCCTCGAGGAGGTAAATGATAAAACCAGAATTTTTATGTGGAATCTTGCCTATCATATTCATCACATGTTCTTTTCTTTTGTAGCATGGACATTTGGACTTTAGATGATTCAAAGCAATAGTTTACAATTGACATGAGGACATCCATACTCAAGCATATCAACAAGCAGCCATGTCTTTCAAAATATCAACGCTAAAGAAAGCTATCCCTAGCCCATTATGATCAATCATTGGTCCATTCATGAAACATAGTCAAATATTAGTTACATCCAATGAACAAGTATGATAATAGTGTTCCATAGTTGGTGCTTTATAAGAGAAGATGGAGAGTCCATAAAAACAAAAATAGCATAAAAGTAAATAGATAGGCTCTTCACAGAGGGAAGCAGAGATTTGTAGAGGTGGCAGAGCTCAAGGCTTAAATTGAGAGATAAAACTGGTTTGAGAGGCATTCTTTTCTTGTCAACGAAAATGACCGAGAATTAGGAATATCTTTCATGCTAGGTAAATCATAGGCGGTTCCCAAACAGAGTGCCAGAAAAGGCCTCTAGATTGGGTCTCGTGGTTCTGGAACTTGTGGCGGCGGAAAAAGTATTTCGTCGACTCCCCTAGGGTTTTGGGGATTTCAGAGTATTTATAGAGGCAGAGGTAGGTCAAGGGGGTGTCTGTGGTCCCCACTACCCACTAGGGGCGTGCTTGAGGCCCCTGGCACGCCCTGGTGCCTAGTGTGCCCCATGAGCATCCTCTCATCCCTCCAAAAGCTTCCTGGGTGTCTTACTCCAGGAAAAAAATCTCCAAAAAGTTTCGCGGCATTTGGACTCACTACGAAAAGAAGTCACATCCGTGACACTATGGCCCGAACGAAAAAATAATCGTCATGGTTATGACACTTTTATGACGATAATTGTGACAAAACCACGTATCATCATAGATGTGGTGGGCTCCTACTTCTATGACAAAAAAATGGGATTTTCGTCCTGGGCGGGCCGGGGACGCATCTGCATGACATTCTTTGGGCCGTCCATGACAGAAAAAATCATGGTAGAAGCGAGGGTGAGGGAAATTTCGGTGAGTTCCCGATTACGATGGGTGGTCGGGGCCGAGCGATGCATGGAGGTTTGTGCGTTTCTCTCATATAGGTACACGCGCATGTGTGCGAGGCGTTGGGCTCTAACTGAACCCGAGCAAGGCGTTCGCTTACTGAGCCCAAACGATTGAACTAGCTACCTTACTGAACCCGAGCGATCAATCCCTTGGCTGTTAACTGAAACCGAGCGATTCCTTCGCTACTAACTGAACCCGAGAAATTCCTTCGCTACTGCTGCTAATTGAAGCCGATCGAACCTGCCTCTTGATGAACAATGACCGTTGTTGGGGGTTGGATGAACACGACCGCGAGGAGGCCGCCACACCCGAGCTAGTTGGGGGTGGATGGACAGGACCCCGTGGAGGGCTGGTTGAACAGTAGTAGCCAGTGGAGGCTGGATGAACAGTAGCCCATGGATGAATAGTACCTGGTGGAGGCAGGAAGAAGACGCGGTGGATGAATAGTAGCAGGTGGAGGCTGGAGGAAGTCGACGGTGGATGAACAGTAGCCCGTGGAGGCTGGAGCGAGGTAGTAGGCGGTGGATGAACAGTAGTCCGTGGAGTCACGTTTTGCGGTACGCCAGACCCCTCCCCATGAACAGGACCCCATTTTGACCGTAGGCACTCCAACAGAAGTCAGTTTCCTGCGTTTTGCGCTACGCCACACCCCTCCCGATCAACAGGAGCCCATTTCGACCGTAGGCGGTCGAACAGAAGTCCATTTCCTCTGTTTTGTGGTACGCCAGACCCCTCTCGATGAATCGATTCCCATTTCGACCATAGGCGGTCGAACAAAAGGCCGTTTCCTTCTTTCTATGGTACACCAGGCCCCGTTTCGGCTGTTTCGTCCAAGCCGGTTGGCTCCTGATGAACACGACGCGTTCCGCTGCCTCCCGATGAACGTGACGCAGTTTCTCCGTTCTGGCCCAGCCAGTTGGCTACCAATGAACATGACGCAGTTGCTTCCGTCCGCTGCCTCTCCATGTACACGAGCCCTGGTCGTACGTATGTGCGAGTAGGCGTTCGAGACCGTGCCCGTATGTATGTATGTGGCCTTATTTTTTGGCATGTGGTTGTACGTACGTGTACATAGTTTAGAAGGGACTGCCTGAACTTCCACGTCGGGGGCTCTACTACTACACGTGTTGCTGCTTGCTTGGCCACGGTTCATCGTTGCAGAGAGACCGATCGACCAGTATGTACGTACACGTTCGCGACCAGACAGACAACGCTACGTACGCTTCGACCGGGTGGGTCCCAGCTATCAGGGAGGATAAGGACGCACTTCCTTGCATGCGAAGATATAGCTGGTGGGTCCCAGCTGTCAGGGAGAGGAATCATTTTTATTTTGCGAGTGATAAGGAGGCACTTCCTTGTGCTCGAAGATGTAGCTGGTGGGTCCAGCTGTCAGCCTTACCGCCTAAAGTCCTCTTCCAGTGGCTGTCGTTCGTTGACCTCATTGACCATGATGCGCCGAGAATATCAAGGCTGTGGACGACGGCGAGGCCTAGGAAGGGAACGACGTGGAGCAAGAGAAGGCGAGGCAGGTGGATGCCCACGTGAAGGGGAGTACGAGGGTTCACTGGTTTGACTGCGGTGTAAGGTTTCCGTCGACAGAGAATAGCAGGGAGTGTGGGTGAGTAGAGGGAAGGCCTGGCCAGTGGTAGTATGGTCAGGCGGTGAGGCCTGAACGGCAGCACAACCTGCCACAGGAGGCTGGAGCAGGCGGTACGGTGGGTGCTGGTTTGGGCGGCTGGAGCAAGAAGACCAGAGGTTGAAGACGCAACATGGCCGTTGATTTAACATCCAACGGTCACCGCAGCTAGAATTGTTTTGACTAAGTTGAGAAACCCCTGTGTACGCGTCAACTTAGTAGGCCCACAAGTCAGCCTCCAAATCTGGTGGGTCCCAGCTACCAGGGGGAATCATTTTTTTGCTTGTAATAAGGTGGCGCTTCCTTGCATGCGAAGATGTTTTCTGTTTTTTTATTTCTTATTTTTTGAGTTAGAATAAAAAGAAAATAATTTAGCATCTTTGGTACAATCTATATTTTTGCGAAATGGATCATAATAAAGCTGGTGGGTCCCAGCTATCAGGGAGAGGTATATTTTTCCGCGTAATAAAGGAAGCACTCCCTTGCGTGTGAAGATGTAGCTAGTGGGTCAAACCTGTTAGGTGGAGAAATCATTTGTTTTCGCATAATAAGGAGGGACTTGCTTGCGAGCGGCCATGGGCCATGTGGGTCCCTACTGTCAGCCACTCCACGTACATGCCTCTTACGATGGCTGTCGTTTGTTAACAAAGTTGACCATGCCGAGAGAACCAATGTGGTGGACGATGGCGAGGCCTAACGACCCGGAGCCGGAGAAGACACAACAGTGGATGCCGATGCAGAGGGGAGTACGAGGGTTCACTGGTTCGGTTGCGGTGTGAGGCTGTCTTTGCTGGAGAATAACAGGAGGTGTTGGTGAGTAGAGGAATGGTCTAAACGGCGATGGGAGTAGGGTGGTCCGGGGAGGCCGGTGAGGCAGCATAGCCGGCCATGGGAGGCGGTAGCAGGCGGTACCGCCGGCGGTGGTTTGGGCAGCTGAAGCTTGAATATTTATGATTGAAGAAGCACCACAGCCGTTGGATGGACATCCAATGACCACTCCTGCTAGAATCGTGTGTTGACTATAAGTTGACAAAGCCTTGCGTACGCGTCAACTTAGTAGGCCCACAAGTGACCATCACATCTGTGGCAGAGAACATATAGCCCATTTGTGATTTGTTATAATGTACAGCCCATTTTTGAATTCTAATGGAATTTACTGCAGCCCATTTACTGTTTGTTAAAATTATAGCCCATTTTCTAGCCAGGAGAACGGTTAATAATCTCAACCAACCGCTCAAAAAAATCAACAAAATTTCCCACATTTTGATGGGATTCGAAATATTTTTTATCCCAAAATTCGAGTCAGACTAAATATAATTTAAAAATAAATTTGTATTAGGTAAAAATCCAACGAAATTTTGCGCGCGCAACAAGTAGTGAAATTAAAAAAAATTAGATCCAAAAATAGTAATTTCGAAACTAGTTACCTGTTCGGTGCGTTTTCTATATTTACCGCTCAATTTTTATAATCACAGCCCATTTATTATTTCTTAAAGCTCATTTTCTTGCAAGCCTCATGCGGGGCGGAGAATAACAAGTTGACCTGGGTTGGGTATTCCGCAAAAGAAGTATAGCTGGGCTAGCCATTTTCACCTTGAAAAAATAATATCTGGCCTAAATATTTGGTCGACATAAAATAATAGCCTGGGCTAGACGGGCCATAGCCCGCCCAATTGATACCCTGCTCCCTCTGAACAACAACAAAAATATCACTCAAGAAAAACTCTGCTCACACCTCAAAAAAAATACTACTCGATTGCTAGGTCCCAGCTGTCGGCCGCTCCTTGTCCAATTCTCTCGTTTATTGACTATATAGGTTGACAATGGTGTGGGACCGTGATGTCAGGAAACCAGAGCAAAAACAATTATAGTTGTATATAATAAGGAGGCACTTGCGTACGTACAGCTATGGCCCTGGTGGGTCCCTACTTTCATCCTCTCCAAGTAAAGTCATCTCCCGATTCCTCATGTTCGTTGACCATGTTGACAACATGAGACGACGACGCCATGGCGAGCGCAACAACTCGAAGGACGATGGAGAGGGCCTCGCGGGCCCTATGGATGGTCTGATACAGTGTCTGCTGCTCATTCAGGAAGACAGGATCATCAGACCCCTATGAGCACCTTCGAGAGAGTGAGCCGGCATGAATCGGTAAGATGATGAGTTGGTCGGAAGATCATATGGTTTCACCTCTAGCCTACCCGAGTTGCCGTATAGGCTATGAATGAAAAATAAGATGATGAACTTATTAAGCACAGAAACAACAGAAGAGGATGATATTCTTAACATGCAAATCACTAGCATTAGATCAACATGCAAAACAATACGAAGCATTATTCTCAGGAGGCACGGTGAGCAGATCGTGATGCCGCATGCCACAACATTCCAAGCTCAACTTTGTAATCAAACTCACAAGGCCTCGCATTTCAAAGACAACATTCAGAACAAACTCTTAAAATACCCTACATAAGTCAACATTTGATTATGCATCTCATCATAGTCAATATTTAGTTCTGAACTAAACACATGAATAGGAAAAAACGATCGACGCTGCTCGCGGCAAAGGGCGTCCCATTCCAAAATATCAAATGCATGTCTTCTGGCTAACATCAATGAGAAAAATTGGACAAGGTTTTCCAATTCCAAAATATCAAACGAATGTCTTCTTGCTAACACCAATGATTAAACTTTGACAAGATTTTCCCATTCAAAATATGTAATGCCTATGATTGTGGAACCGGCAGGGATTGTCATCAGTTTGCACATTGAAATGGCACATGGAGCTGGATTAACCAGCTTATCTTTTTGTGCAGTTCCACTAAAATCAAACAATATCTTGCGTAGCATGGTGGATTTTGTATTTATATGTTGCAAGGCCTTGAAGACATTGGCAGCTCCCTTCAAGTAGATAGTCCGGTGGCTCAAGGTGACAACGAATGATTAGAGAACCATTCGATGTATTATGCATGATGAAGTATTATGGAGGACATAAACCATATGATTTTGTGCAGTTCCACTTAAATCAAGCTGAGCATCCATGTCTGCATAAATACAGAAAAAGTGTGATGAATATAATAGTGATACTAGTTGATTAAACATATACTCACAAATATAATCATCTTCATTATCTTAACAGGAAAAGATAGCAATACAATAGCTTCCATTAAACATTTATTCAAAACAATACAACAATATAAGTATCACAACATAACAAAGCACGATCACGTGGATGAAGGCCGATACTGTAGGGAAACGTTGCATAGAAAACAAAAAAAATTCTACGCACACGCAATGATCTATCCATGGAGATGCATAGTAGTGAGGGGAGAGTGTGTCTACATACCCTCATAGACCGTAAGCGGAAGCATTTCACAACGCGGTTGATGTAGTCAAACTTCTTCGCGCATCAACCGATCAAGTACCGAACGCATGGCACCTTCGCGTTCTTCACACATTCAGTTCAGTGACGTCCCTCGCCTTCTTGATCCAGCAAGACGTCGAGGTAGTAAATGAGTTCCGTAAGCACGACGGCATGGTGACGGTGATGGTGAAGTGATCTCCGCAGGGCTTCGCCTAAGCACTATGAAAATATGACCGGGTGTGTAAACGATGGAGGGGGGCGCCACACACGGCTAACAATTGATCTGGTGTGTGCTAGGTGGCCCCTTCCCACATATATATAGGTGGGAGGGGGAGGGGAGAGTCCAGGGCGCGCCCTAGGGCTGGCCCCCGGCCCCCTAGGGGTCCTGCCGTGCCCTGCGCCCCCTGCCATGTTTCCCCAAGGGGGAAGGAAAGAGGGGGGAGAGGGAAGGAAGTGGGAATCCTAATCCACACATTCCTTCCCCTTCTCCCCTTTCCTTCTCCTACTTAGGCCGGCCCATATGGGGGGCGCACCAGCCCCTTGTGGCTGCTGTGTTTCCCCTTTGGCCCATAAGTCCCATATCTTTGACGGGGATGGCCGGAACCCCTTTCGGTGACCCGATAAGTACCCGGTACCCCCTGAAACACTTCCGGTGTCCGAATACCATCGTCCTATATATCAATATTTACCTCTCGACCATTTCGAGACTCCTCTTCATGTTCGTGATCTCATCTGGGACTCCTGACAACAATCGGTCACCAAATCACATAACTCATAAAATACTATATCATCATCGAACGTTAAGTGTGCGGACCCTACGGGTTCGAGAATTATGTAGACATGACCGAGACACCTCTCCGGTCAATAACCAATAGCAAAACCTAGATGCCCATATTGGCTCCTACATATTCTACGAAGACCTTTATCGGTCGAACCGTTATGACAACATACGTAATTCCCTTTGTCCATCGGTATGTTACTTGCCCGAGATTCGATCGTCGGTATCTTTATACCTAGTTCAATCTCGTTACCGGCAAGTCTCTTTACTTGTTCCATAATACATCACCTCGTGACTAACTACTTAGTCGTTTGCTTGCAAGCTTATGGTGTGTATTGCCGAGAGGGCCCAGAGATACCTCTCCGATACTCAGAGTGACAAATCCTAATCTCGATCTATGCCAACTCAACAAACACCTTCGGAGATACCTGTAGAGCATCTTTATAATCACCCAGTTATATTGTGACATTTGATAGCACACAAGGCATTCCTCCGGTATCCGGGAGTTGCATAATCTCATAGTCGAAGGAATATGTATTTGACATGAAGAAAGCAATAACAATAAAACTGAACGATCATTATGCTAATCTAACGGATGGGTCTTTTCCATCACATCATTCTCCTAATGATGTGATTCTGTTATCAAATGACAACTCATGTCAATGATTAGGAAACCTTAACCATCTTTGATCAACGAGCTAGTCTAGTAGAGGCTCACTAGGGACATGGTGTTTGTTTATGTATTCACACATGTATTAAGGTTTCCGATCAATACAATTCTAGCATGAATAATAAACCTTTATCATGAATAATGAAATATAAAATAACAACTTTATTATTTCCTCTAGGGCATATTTCCTTCAGATACTGACCTCGTTTGTTACAGCTGCATCGGCCACTGACTTGGTCATACCTTTCCTTGTGGTGTGAATTTTGCACTCCACGTGTTGTTGAGTTTCCCTTAGTCTCTGCGGACTAGTCATGTCACCAGCGTCTACTAATACTCTAAAGCTTCTCGATCATTCCTTGTGTAATGTAGCGCAAACAATGACTGCTTCTTTCTGCAAAGTGGAAAGATCAATTGGGCCCAATAATGCCACAACTTGCCTTAAACACATTGGCTCCTTTTGTGTAGTTCAACTAAAATCAAAGTCGAAATAGAACCTAGCAGAAGTTTTGATATCCCCGCATGCAAAAATAGGTATAAATGAAACAATTACTAAGAAATAACGGTTGATGACTTATACGCCCAGAAGAAAAAACATCTACCTTATCTTAATGGGAAACAAAGCAGGATGATACGTCCATTTTGCATCATGTTTTCCTACTATTATTTATAATATTTTTATGCATAATAATGCTTTGTGGAGTAATTCTGATGCCTTTTCTCTCATACTATGCAAGGTTTACACAAAAAGGGAGAATACCGGCAGCTGGAATTCTGGACCTGAAAAAGCTACATCGGAGATATCTATTCTGCACATCTCCAAATGAGATGAAACTTTATGGATAATTATTTTGGAATATTTAATAAATATTGGAGAAAATAACTACCAGAGGGGCTGCCTGGTGCCCACAAGTCACCAGGGCGCGCCAGGCCCCCCAGACACGCCCTGGTGGGTGGTGGGCAGCCCAGCCCACCTCCGGTGCCCATCTTCTGGTATAAGGTCTTTTGACCTAGAAAAATAAAGGGAGGACTTTCGGGATGGAGCGCCACCGTCTCGAGGCAGAACTTGGGTAGGAGCACTTTTGCCCTCTGGCCGAGCGATTCCGCCGGGGAACTTCCCTCCTGGAGGGGGAAATCAAAGCGATCGTCATCACCAACAACCCTCTTATCTTTGGGAAGCCAATCTCCATCAACATCTTCAACAGCACCATCTCATCTCAAACCCTAGTTCATCTCTTGTGTTCAATCTTTGTACCAAAACTTCAGATTGGTATGTGTGGGTGACTAGTAGTGTTGATTACATCTTGTAGTTGATTACTATATGGTTTATTTGGTGGAAGATTATATGTTCAGATCCATTATCCTATTTAATACCCCTCTCATCTTGAGCATGAATATCATTTGTGAGTAGTTACCTTTGTTCTTGAGGTCACGGGAGAAGTCACGTTGCATGTAATCATGTGAATTTGATATGTGTTCGATATTTTGATGATATGCGTGTTGTGATTCCCTCAGTGGTACTATGTGAACGTCGACTACATGACACTTCACCATATTTGGGCCTAAGGGAATGCATTGTGGAGTAGTTATCAGATGATGGGTTGCTAGAGTGGCATAAGGTTAAACCCTAGTTTATGCGTTACTTTGTAAGGGACTGATTTGGATTCATATGTTTACACTACAAAAAAAAGACACATCCGTGACATTTTGGGCCGAACGGAAATTTTTTCTGTCATACTTATGACACTTCTGTGACGATAATTGTGACAAAACCCGGTATCATCATAGATTTGGTGGGCTCCTACTTCTATGACAAAATGGGCTTTTCGTCCTGGGCGGGCCGGAGACGCAGCTGCATGACATTCTTTGGGCCGTCCATGACAGAAAAAACCGTGGTAGAAGCAAGGGCGCGGAAAATATCGGGGAGTTCCCGGTACAGTGGGTGGTCAGGGGCCGAGCGATGCGCGTTTTTCTCGTACACATACGCGCATGTGTGCGAGGCATTGCGCTCTAACTGAACCCAAGCGAGGCGTTCGCCTACTGAACCCGAGCGATTGCACTACAGGCTACGCGTTACTGAACCCGAGCGATCGATCGATGGCTGTTAACTGAACCCGATCGAGCGATTCCTTTGTTCGCTACTGCTGCTAACTGAAGCCGATCGAACCTGCTACCTCCTTCCCTTGATGAACAATGAGCGGGTCTTTGGAATACCATGTGCCCGAAACTTGCTCAGCCAAGGGCTCCTCCCACCTCTCTCCTCCCACCTCTTGCCTCCCACCTGCTCTCTCCCAACAATGGCGGTGTCTAGGTTCCTTCCTCATGATGGAGGGTCTTCTGCATTGGGACTTTGCCCCTGGCCTTGCCTTTGCGGATCAGGTGAGGAGAAAATTTGGTTCTACGGTTCATTTCTCTCCCTCCCGTGACGCCAAGGAATTCTTTTTGGTGGCCACGTTTTCCTCGGCCTCCTTCCCTCTCACGGTTGATTCTATTGGGGTTGCCCTCCAATGTTGTCTTGGCGGCTCTTGTGTTGGTTTTAAAGTGGTGCATATTCATCATCGGGCGTTCAGATTCTCGGTTGCAAACAACAAAGTTGGTCATTTCATATATGGCCTCAAGGATCGCATTTGGCCTGATTTTATTTGCCATTTTCATCTGTTTAATGGTCGGTTTGTTCGGTACTCACATCTGCTCACCTCATGGCACGCTGATGAGGAACTAACTGATATCTCGGCCAGAAAACCTATTGGGGTACGTTCTAAGCTGCCTTCATTGGAGCATGGTGCTGGTCTAAGTTCGTCCTCTCTGCGTGAGTTGAGTAAGTTTGATTTAGTGCCTTTGTCCAAGATGGCCTTTTCTAATTCGCATCATCACGAAGCCTCGACATCGGCCTTGGCTCATGATCAAAATCAAGTTTTGCATGATCCCTTGCTCAATTCTCTTACTATTGGAAAGGTTCAATTAGCCATTAATGCTCAGGAGAATATTTCAGCCCCTGACTTTCGTACCGATTTAATGCTTCATTATCAGCGGTTGGAGGAGATTGAAAATTCCACGCCTCCTGCATATCTTATTTTGGGAAGCTTTAAATGTCCTATCAGAGCGGATTATCCTGCGCCACCTCAATGTTTCCTTGCTTCGGCTTTCAAATATGCGCCACCATGCCAAGAATGGCCTCCTATATTATCGGCCCAACATAAAGGGAATCTGGCCCAAGCGAGCTATAACGAGCAGGAGATTTCTTCATTATCCGCAAATTGGGCTAATCTCTGTGCCAGATGCCTTCAATGGGGTCATAATCGAATCTCTTGCTTTGCTAGATTGATTTGCTTTTATTGTTCAGCACCTGATCACAAGGCGATTTATTACCCTCTGCGACTAGCTTGTCAGTCTAATTTGGAACCCAAATCTTATGTCATTGGAAATAAGCCCAATCCGGCTGATTTTATTGCCCCACCTACTCATTTTTGGAAGCCGCGACCGCCCTCATCCGGCACCGTCAGATGTTCTTTCTGTGGTGGATATGGACACGAGGTGAGCTCCTGCTTCAAGCAGCGGTCTTTGCAGCGTTGGCGCTAGGTCCCGAAACATAAGTCGCATACCAAATATACCCCTCACGCTCCAAATTCCACCTCGATTCCTCAAACGACGTCGCCCAGTCCTGTCCTTTCTCCATCACCAGTCCTGCCACCCTCCTCCTCTCTGGTCATCATGGCGAACTATCCACTCAACCCGGTGCCATTCCTGCCGCCGGGCTTCGCCGTCCAACCAGGCCCGGCGAACCGCATCGTCCGCGGTGGGATGGTGGTTGGCCCTATCCCGCCCCTCAACCATGATTATTTGGCGATTGCGGAGGCGGGCCAGTATGTTTCCCTCCACCGTCGTGCGGCCATCCGCCAGGAGGTCCAAGCTTTGCTCCAGGAAGCTCAGATCTTCACTACTGAGGTCAGCGATCATCCTTTAGGCATTGGGATATTTGGTTTTGTCGACTCTTTCCTCCGTGATACTGCTGTGGCCACGCCTCTTGAGCTTGAAGATGAAGATCTCCTCATCACTTTTGTGCCACATAATGAAGCTCTCAACCGCCGCACCACCACCTTTGGGCCAGCAGTTTGGTTAATGTATTTTGGGTTTCCATATGATTACCAGACTGACTATTACATTAATAAGTCACTTGGGGGTTTTGGATCTCTCATCTCCTGGTACAACCCACGCCAAGATCGCCGGTTCATGCTGATTAAAGCTCAAGTGATTCATCTTTGTCTCATTCCCAAAAGTTTCGTCGTCTGGTAGTTAGGAGGCGCTAGAGATTGCTGGACAGTTCAGATAACTATTCTGCGTAGTAATGACTAGAATGCGCTGCTGCCTGAAGTTCCACCTGCTGGTGAAGAGGCCCCGCTGCCTGATGGCAACCCTCACCCACAGTTTGGCCCAGATCTCACTGCTGAACAGCTCTATCAACAGCAAGTTCATAACTGGTTGGTCCAAAATGCAGCCCCCAATGAAGCACCTGCCCCTCTAGTTCAGAATGAGGGTTGGGGTGCTTGGCCTGAAGCTCCTGCTCCACCTGCTCCTCCCGTGGTTATGCCTCCGCACTTGATGAACTACCAAGCTTGGCTCAATGCTCAGGGGCTCACCTTCCAGGCTGGTATCACTCCGGAGAACAACCTTGTTGATAATGCCGCTGATGCTTGGAATGACTCCATTACTATTTCGGATGACTCTAGTGCGGATGCTTCGGATTTTGCCCTGATCATCATGGAGAACCAGCAGGAACCCGACCTGGTTACTGTCACTGTTGATGTGCATCGTCAGGGGATTCGTTTTGGACTGTCAACCCAAGGTTCCAGCCTGCTGGAACTTCTGCTTACTGAACCTATTCCTCGTCAGCAACTGAATGCTGCTGTCTTTTTGGCTTTACGCCCCATGCTGGCCACTATGGGACCATGGAGCCAGAGATATGGTCTGAGACAGGATTGCTTTCATGTGGAAATTCAGGTTTCTGAATTGGAGGATGGACTTCAGTTTGTTTCTGTTCCTCACTCCAACAATCTGCCTGCTTCTTCTTCGCAGGTCATCATTCAGGAGATACCTGACAATGAGCCAGCATCACTCATGCTGCCTGAAGCTGCCTCAGATGCTTTGGCTGTCTTAACCGCTGCTGATGCTCAGAATATAGTCACGTCTGCTATGTCTGAAATTGCTGATGTTATGCCTGAATCTGCATCTGAATATGTTATGTTTGAATCTGAATCCGCCTGCACAGTCTGCCTCCAGTTTCTGATCAGATCCCAGTTGATCCCGTTGCTGCTGATGATGTTGATACTATGAGAAGTATCATTGAACCTCAAGCTTCTAATGCCCTGCTGCCTCCTTCCAGGGCCCGCAAGGGTAAAGATCCTGCTCCCATTGACACTTCTTCCCTCAGACATAGCACTCATTCCAACAAGTATGACGGGTTTCGAGTCAAAGTCCATGATGAATCTTGCCCTTCAAAGTCCAAGGTGAAACCTAGGGTGGTGCCAACTATGCTGCCTTGTGTTACTGCATCTGAAAGTAAAGACACGGAGTTCAAGCTGCCACCTCCTACACCCATCACCACCATGCAGAACATTGGCACACAGCTTTGTGCCATCCCTGCTGAAGAACTTACTGAAGACATGCTTACTGCAGGTGAAGATGGAGCTTCTTCAGCCTCCTCTCCCTAGTTCCTCTGCCTTTGGTTAGGTCATGGTTCTTTTGCATAATTGGAATGTTCTTTGCTGGAACGTCCGTGGTCTAAACTCACCCGAAAAACATTTAGCACTTTCAAACGCGATCAACTCTTCTGGTTGCACCGCTATTTGTCTGCAGGAGTCTAAAATGCAGCATTTCGACGCCTCTATGCTTAAAATCCTTTGTCCTAAGCGATTTGATTCTTTTGCTTTCGTTCCGGCGAGTGGTGCGTCTGGTGGTATTATCACGATTTGGTGTAGTCACGTTTTTGATGGCACGGTATTTTTGTCTGAACAATTTGCGCTCGGGGTGGAACTTTCTTCCAAACAATCGGCTATGCGGTGGAAACTAGTTAATATTTACGGACCTTGCCAGGGAGATCAACGTACTTCTTTTACTAATTGGCTCTTCGATTTGGATATCCCCTCTACTGAGGATTGGCTCATGCTCGGAGATTTTAACTATATTCATTCGCCGGAAAATCGCAACAAACCTGGAGGTGATGTAAATGACATGTTTACTTTCAATGATTTCATCCGAGAGCAATGCCTTACTGAACTACCCATTAAAGGTCGTAATTTTACTTGGTCGAATATGCAACAGACCCCCCTCCTTGAACAACTCGATTGGTTCTTCACATCACTGAATTGGACGGCCACATTCCCTAACACTCTTGTGATGCCCCTCGGACGGCCTGTTTCTGACCATACTCCATGCTATGTCTCCATTCAAACCTCCATTTCGAAAAGTAGACTGTTTAGGTTTGAAACCTTTTGGATTGCACATCTGGGCTTCTTTGACGTTATCACACAAGCTTGGAACAAGCCTATCAAGCATGGGAGAAATATTAATGCGGCAGCCAGCTTGTGTCAAAGGCTTAAGAATCTTCGACATGCTCTCAGTCGTTGGAGTAAAAGTATCTCTCGTCTGAAAATTGCCATTGAAAATACAAACAAAGTCCTATTGGAGATCGATAATATAGCTGATAAGCGCTCATTGACAATACCTGAGGGGAATTTCTAGCGCATCCTTAAGAACCATTTACTTCGCCTCCTTCAATACCAGAAGGAGTACTGGAAAAAACATTGCACCATTCGTTGGATTAAATTCGGGGATGAAAATTCCAAATTCTTTCAAGCCATCGTCACTGAAAGGTACAGGAAAAACTGTATTTCATGTCTGAAATCTGAGGATGGTATTAGTTTTGATGATCACGCGAGCAAGGAGTCCATCTTGTTTGAGGCTTTTAAAAAACGTTTGGGCACAACCAAGGTTCCGCAAATGAAATTCAATCTTTCAAACATGCTTCGCTCTCAGGTTGACTTCGACAGCCTTACTGTTCCATTCACGCATGAAGAAATTGACACTGCGATCAATGAAATGCCGTCGGATCGGGCCCCTGGCCCAGATGGCTTTAATGGTGCATTCTTGAAAGTTTGTTGGCCCATAATCAAGCTGGACTTTTATAGGCTATGTGAGGAGTTCCAATAGGGGACGCTAAACCTTGAAAGCCTCAACTACGGGTACATCACTTTGATCCCCAAAACTAGGGCTCCGGAATCTGTCAATGATATTCGCCCAATCACCTTACTGAATTGCTGCCTTAAGTTAATCACCAAAATTCTAGCCAATAGATTGCAGCGTGTGATTCTGAGAATTGTGCATAAAAACCAATATGGGTTCTTAAAAGGACGTTTGATCCACGACTGTCTTGCATGGGCCTTTGAGTATATACACCAATGCCAAGCTTCGAAATGAGAAATCGTTCTCCTTAAACTGGACTTCGCTAAAGCATTTGATACGGTTGAGCATGCGGCCATCATTCAGATCATGAAGAGCATGGGGTTCAACGATCGATGGATTTCTTGGTTCCAATGCATTTCCTCTTCTGGCAAATCTTCGGTGCTGCTCAACGGTGTACCGGGGAGACAATTCTGGTGCAAGTGTGGGGTTAGGCAGGGAGACCCTCTCTCCCCTCTCATCTTTGTTCTGGCAGCGGACCTTCTTCAAACTGTAATTAATGCAGCCCTCGCCGATAATCTTTTGCAATTGCCTATCCCCTCAGCCGAGTCATCTAATTACCCAGTCATTCAGTACGCAGATGACACGATAATTCTCTTGCCAGCATGTTTGCATCAAGCGATACGTTTGAAAAAAAATCTCACAGACTATGCTGATTCTGTGGGTCTCCACATCAATTTCTCCAAATCTACATTGATCCCTATCAATACCCCTTCTGACAAATGTAGTGTTATTGCAAATATCTTTGGCTGTACCACTGCTAAGATGCTGTTCACCTACCTTGGTCTCCCCCTTGGTACTACGAAACCCTCCATCTCAGACATGACCCCCCTGGATCTGCAAAGCCGAGTGCAAGATCACGGCCGCCATGTCGCTCATGTCTTACGCTGGCAAATTGGCTCTGATGAATTCACTTGTCACGTCCCTGGCTATCTATCCCATGGGTGTTCTCCATCTCCCTAGAAAAATTATTGAACAATTGGACAAGATACAGCGACATTGCCTATGGATCAAGAAAACGGATGATGGTGACAAGTGTAACTCTTTGGCTGCATGGGACATGGTTTGTCGCCCTAAGGACAAAGGTGGTCTGGGCGTTCTCAATCTCAAAGTCCAAAATGATGCTTTGCTGCTCAAACTTCTACACAAGTTCTACAATCACCTGGACATCCCTTGGGTTAGTTTGATTTGGAAAACCTATTATGTGGCCACTATACCGCATGCTTCCCCACCCTGTGGCTCTCATTGGTGGCGGGAGCTGATCAAGCTCATGCCCACGTACCGAGGTGTGACCAAGATCCAAATTCGTAGGGGGAGATGGCCCTCTTTTGGAAAGATGTCTGGTGTAATCACATCCTCGAGGAGCAATTCCCTAGGGCTTTCTCATATACCTTACGAGAAGATGCATCGGTTCGCAATATGCTTACTATACCCAAAATCGGTGAAGCCTTTCATCTACCTCTCTCAACTCAAGCCCATGATGAACTTAGAAGGACACAAAGTGTGGTCTCCTCCACTGAACTATCAGATGAGAGAGATATTTGGACTTGCACCTGGGGCTCGTCCATATTCAAAACCACGGCGTACTACAAATTTTGTTTCCGAGAGCTTCAGGTCCACGAGGCGTTTCATTGGCTTTGGAAAGCTAAAAGCGTCCCCAAGATCAAAGTTTTTGGTTGGTTTCTTCTAGTTGATCGTCTCAACACTCGCAATATGCTCAGCAGAAGACACTATAACATTGGGACCAACCTGGACTGTCTCCTTTGTGGTGAACACGTGGAAGAAACCCTTGAGCATCTCTTCTTTCGCTGCATGTTTAGCACACGATGCTGGCTCAAGCTCAATATCACCTGGCCTGCTACTGGAGATCGGCTACATCTGTTGAAACACCTGAAGACCGGGAACCAACGTAAAATGCTCATGGACACCTTCCTAGTTGCTGCGTGGAGTCTATGGAAGGAAAGGAACAATAATTATTTTCGGCATGTGGCCCCTTCGGTTGACATTTGGCTAGCCAGGTTTAGAAAGGATTTTGCCAACATTGTTCATAGACTCCCTGTAGATAAGAGACACCTCATCTCTGCTATCCTAGCTTCTATCCCCTAACTATATTAACCTACTAGCTCTCTGACTGTCCTTTGTAATTGCTTAAGACACCCCCCTCTCTCCTTGTACATTTGTAACATAGTCACCCTTTTGGGTCCTTAATATACAGATGCAGTAGGACGTGCTCCTACTGTCCAACCTTCAAAAAAAGCGTTGTTGGGGGGGGGGGGTTGGATGAACATTTCCTGGTGGGAGGGTTGGATGAACAGGACCCCATGTTGCCGCTGGATGAACAGGACTCCGTGTTGCCGTTGGATGAACAGGACCCCGATTGATCGAGCCGGTTGGGCATGGATGAACAGGACCCCGTGGAGGGATGGATGAACAGGACCTCGTGGAGGGCTGGTTGAACAGTAGCCGGTGAAGGGCTGGATGAACAGTAGCCCGTGGAGGGTTGGTTGAACAGGACCCCCGTGGAGAGGGCTGGTTGAACAGTAGCCGGTGGAGGAGCGCGCGGTGGAGGATGGATGAACAGGAGCCCGTGGATGAACAGTCACAGGTGGAGTCTGGAGGAGGTCGATGGTGGATGAACAGTAGCCCGTGGAAGTTGGAGGAGGTCGACGGTGGAGATGAACAGTATCCCGTGGAGTCCCGTTTTGCGGTACGCCACACCCCTCCCGATGAACAGGACCCCCATTTCGACCGTAGCGCTCCAACACAAGTCCGTTTCCTCCGTTTTGCGGTACGCCACACCCCTCCTGATCAACAGGACCCTGTTTCGACCATAGGGGATCCGTTTCCTCCGTTTTGCGGTACGCCAGACCCCTCCCGATGAACAGGATCCCGTTTCCACCATGGCTGGTCGAACACAAGGCCGTTTCCTCCGTTCTGCAGTACGCCAGGCCTCGTTTCCATCGCCTGTTCTGTCCAAGCCGGTTGGCTCCCGATGAACAGCACGCGTTCCGTTGCCTCCCGGTGAACACGACGCATTCTGTTGCCTCCCCATGAACACGATGACAACGCAGTTTCTCCGTTCCGACCCAGCCACAGCTATGTACACGAGCCTTGGCCGTACGTATGCTCGAGAGGCATTCCAGACCCCGCCCGTATGTACGTACATGGCCATATTTTCTTTCTTGCACCCTGGCCGCTGTACGTACGTGTACATGCTACATGCGCGCCTCTACTACCACACGTGTGCGCCTCTATTACGACACGTGCGCGCCTCTACATCGGCCAGTATGTACGTACACGTTCGCGACCAGAATGACAACGCTACGTACGCTTCGACCAGGTGGGTCCTGACTGTCAGGCACTTCCTTGCGTGCGAAGATGTAGCTGGTGGGTCCCAGCAGTCAGGGGGGCGAATCAATTTTTCTTTTTCCTGTAATATGAACGCACTTCCTTGCGTGCGAAGATGTAGCTGGTGGGTCCTAGCAGTTAGGGGGGAAACGTTTTTTTCGGGAAATACGGTGGCCCGTCCGATGGGTCCCTGCTGTCAGGTGGAGGAATAATTATTTTGTGCGTATTAAGGAGGCACTTCCTTGCTGCGGCTGTGCACCCAGCTGTCAGCCTCTCCACGTATAGTACTCTTCCGACGGAAGTCGTTCGTTGACCACATTGACCACGCCGCACCGAGAACACCAGGGTGGTGGACGATGGCGAGGCCTAGGAAGGGGCGACGCGGAGCCGGGGAAGACGCGGCAGTGGATACCCACGCGAAGGGGAGTACGTGAGTTGACTGGTTCGACTGGGGTGTGGGGCTGCCGTCGCCGGAGAATAACAAGAGTTGTGGGTGAGTATAGAGGGATGGCATGGCCAGCGGTGGCAGCACTGCCGGACACGGGAGGCAGGAGCAGGCGGCACGACCGACGCTTGTTTGGGCGGCTGGAGCAAGAAGACCAGAGGTTGAAAAAGCACTACGGCCATTGGATGGACATCGAACAGTCACTGGAGCTAGAATCGTTCATATTGACTAATTTGACAAAGCCCTCCATCCCCGTCATCTTAGTAGGCCCACAAGTCAGCCTCCCACTATGGTGGGTCCCAGCTAGCAGGGGGTATTCATTTTTGTGTGCGTAATAACGAGGCACTTCCTTGCGTGTGAAGATATAGCTGATGGGTCCGACCTGTCAGCGGGGGAACGTTTATTTCGCTAAATACACAGGCCCTTCCGGTGGATCCCAGCTGTCAGGTGGAGGAATCTTTATTTTGCACGTAAAAAAGAGGCATTTCCTTGCGTGTGGCCGAGGACCCAGTTGTCAGTGTAACACCCCGGATGTAACTTTCCATATTTGTAACTCCAACTCTTGCCATTTTCGGCTATGTGTTATGATATTCCCTCCGTGGTTGGGTTTTGTCTTTCGTTTTGCATTTTGTTCATGTCATGCATCTCATATCATGTCATCATGTGCATCGCATTTTCATACATGTTCGTCTCATGCATCCGAGCATTTTCCCCGTTGTCCGTTTTGCAATCCGACACTCCCACATGCACCGGCGCACCCCTCTTGTTTCTTATCGTGAGCGGGTGTTAAACGTTCTCGGAATGGACCGAGGTTTGTCAAGTGGCCTTGGTACACCACTGGTAGACCACTTGTCAAGTTTCGTTCCATTTGGAGGTCGTTTGATGCTCCAACGGTTAACCGGGTAACCGCAAAGGCATTTTGTGTTTTGCAGCAAAACACCCCTCCAAACAGCCCAATAACCCACCTAAGTCACTTCCATGCTCTCGATCGTTCGATCACGATCATGTGGGCGAAAACCGCACTCCATTTGGAGTCTCCTAGCTCCCTCTACCTATATATATGCCCTCCCCTTCCAAATTCGCGGTGCAACCCTAGCCTTCTTCCACTTCGCGCCGCCGGACGAAAAATCCCGCCGACCGACGTGTCCGCCGCCCTCTTCGCCGCCACGTGGCGCCTCCAGATTCGCCAGGCCGCCGCGCCCACTTCCCCCGCGCCACCGCGCGCCGGCCC
>NC_057805.1:90479328-90488892 GCF_018294505.1 Triticum aestivum
ACCGCACCTCGCGCGCCGGCGCCCGTCCCCGTCGCCGTCCGCCGCCACCTCCTCTCCATGCCGCGCCGCCCTCGACGCCGTGCTCCCCCTCGCCGGATCCGGTCCCCCTCCAACCCCGGCGACCTCCACCGAGTCCTCTCCGGCCGCCGCGCGCTTCAACCCCTGCGAACCCCGGCCATCCTCGATTTCCGCGCCAGATCTAGATCGAAGTTGACCCCGTATTTTCCTCTAAGTCCCGAAGTTATTGCAATATATTGCTCTGTTCATCATGCCATAACTCATTGCATACTGCTCCGTTTTGCGTGTATGATATATCTAAATGTTCGCCACGAGCTGCTCTTCATTTTGTTTCACTGTGCCATGCTCGTTGGAATCCATCTTGATGCCCAAATCTCTGATGCAAGAGTGCTATATGACGTTTACTGCTGCTATTTATCAGAACTTGATGTTTTGTTATTTTTGTTTGATGTGTGCATCTTATGGGCATGAGCTCTACAGGTGTTTTGATCTATGCCATGCCATCTTTACAGAGGTGTATGCCATGTATTTTTGTGATCTATAGGGTGACTAGCACAAGCATGCAAACTAGGCTTTGTGATGTTTCTGTTTTCAGAGACCTAGGATTTTGCTAAGTCTGTTACTGCTGTTATTTTGATGCCATATATCCATGTGGCTACAGTAAGATCCATGCTTATTTTGAGTATGTTCAGTAAGTATATTTTGTATATATGGTTATGCTCTATCAATCCATGGCCCTGTTTGCAATTATGGAGTGCCATAGCATGTCTCAATCTTGCTCTACTTTTGCTATAAAATGTTCCTGGCAGAATGTTAACATGATATTCAATTTTGCCAACGTTGTTGTAGTTGATCCATAGATGCTATGAAGTTTATCTTAACATGGTTAGCTTCATAAGCATGCCATCTTTCTGTAGGTATGCTTGTTTTATCATGAATTGCTTTGTGATGAGTGAATAGAGCTCACAAAGATGCCTTCATAATGCTATTAATGCCATGCTCTGTTTTCTGCTAAGTCTGAAACCTGTTAACGAAACTTGCTATGTTTACATGAGTGCCATCATATCTTCTGTGCCTTTTTGGCTCATTGCCAGTAAGGGACTTTTGTTCTATGATTTTAGTAGATTTATGCCATGCCTTGTTTGCTATGTTATGTTCCTGTATCATGTTGATTGCTTGCTCTGAACATTGCTACCTGATGCTGTTTCAGCCATGTTCAGTATTTTCACCAAGTCTGTGAAGCTGATATCCTTTGCACTTTTACCATGCTTGTTTGAACCTGTTATTTTGTGATCTAGCCATAGCTCAGTGTTCATCTTTTGTCAAGCATCTCCTGTAGATCACTGCCATATGCTTTATTGCTATGTTGGGTTGCTGTAGCATAATTACTTGATGTATTCTAAGTGCTATCATGCTGTTAATCGCAGAATCGTGTCATCCTTGTTTTGCTTGCCATTTGCAAACCGTGCATCCGTTTCCAGTGATCTTTATATCGATTTCGACCGAATTCATCTCATCTTTCCAGTGGCATACTTGGTTTGCCAAGTTGCTGCCTTTTTCATCCTTTTTCTTCTGGAGCATGCATATGCATCGCATATCACATCTCGCATATCATGCATGCATTGCATCATGTTGCTTGTGCATTGCACCGTGATTGATTGTGGTTCCATTGCTTGTGTTCTTGCTGTGGGTAGAGCCGGGAGACGAGTTCGTGAACGAGGAACCTGTTGAGTACGCTTGCGAGGATCAAGCTTTCGACAACTCTGAGAACCTTGCAGGCAAGATGACCATACCCTCAAAATCACTAGTTGTTCGTTCTATTGCTATGCTGCGCTACCTACCACTTGCTATATCATGCCTCCCATATTGCCATGTCAAACCTCTAACCATCCTTTCCTAGCAAACCGTTGTTTGGCTAAGTTACCGCTTTTGCTTAGCCCTTCTTATGGTGTTGCTAGTTGCAGGTGAAGTTGAAGTTGGTTCCATGTAGGAACATGGATATTTTGGAATATCACAATATCTCTTATTTAATTAATGCATCTATATATTTGGTAAAGGGTGGAAGGCTCGGCCTTATGCCTAGTGTTTTGTTCCACTATTGCCGCCCTAGTTTCCGTCATACCGGTATTATGTTCCTTGAGTTTGCGTTCCTTACGCGGTTGGGTGATTTATGGGACCCCCTTGACAGTTCGCCTTGAATAAAACTCCTCCAGCAAGGCCCAACCTTGGTTTTACATTTGCCTACCTAAGCCTTTTTCCCTTGGGTTTTGGCGAGCCCGAGGGTCATCTTTATTTTTAACCCCCGGGCCAGTGCTCCTCCGAGTGTTGGTCCAAACTAGAGCACCGTGCGGGACCGTCCCTTGGAAACTTGGGTTACGTTGGTACCTGTACGCTTAGCTTATCCGGTGTGCCCTGAGAACGAGATATGTGCAGCTCCTATCGGGATTTGTCGGCACAGTGGTTGGTCTTGCTGGTCTTGTTTTACCATTGTCGAAATGTCTTGTAAACCGGGATTCCGAGACTGATCAGGTCTTCCCGGGAGAAGGTTTATCCTTCGTTGACCATGAGAGCTTATAATGGGCTAAGTTGGGACACCCCTGCAGGGTATTATCTTTCGAAAGCCGTGCCTGCGGTTATGAGGCAGATGGGAATTTGTTAATGTCAAGTTGTAGAGAACTTGACACTTGACTTATTTAAAATACATCAACCGTGTGTGTAACCGTGATGGTCTCTTTTCGGCGGAGTCCGGGAAGTGAACACGGTTTGAGTTATGCATGAACGTAAGTAGTTTCAGGATCACTTCTTGATCATTTCTAGCTCCGCGACCGTTGCGTTGCTTCTCTTCTCGCTCTCTTTGCGTATGTTAGCCACCATATATGTTTAGTGCTTGCTGCAGCTCCACCTCATTACACCATCCTTTCCTATAAGCTTAAATAGTGTTGATCTCGCGGGTGTGAGATTGTTGAGTCCTCGTGACTCATAGATTCTACCAAAACAGTTGCAGGTGCCGACGATACCAGTGCAGATGACGCAACCGAGCTCAAGTGGGAGTTCGACGAGGAACGTGGTCGTTACTATGTTTCTTTTTCGGATGATCAGTAGTGGAGCCCAGTTGGGACGATCGTCTAGCATTTGGGGTTATCTTATTTTCATTTGGATTTGACCGTAGTCGGTCTATGTGTGGATTTTGGCTGATGTATGAATTAATTTATGTATTGTGTGAAGTGGCGATTGTAAGCCAACTCTCGTTATCCCAGTCTTGTTCATTACATGGGATTGTGTGAAGATGACCCTTCTTGCGACAATACCTACAATGCGGTTATGCCTCTAAGTCGTGCCTCGACACGTGGGAGATATAGCCGCATCGTGGACGTTACAAGTTGGTAATCAGAGCCATCCCCGACTTAGGAGCCCCCTGCTTGATCGAATCGCTGGCGTTGTTGAGTCTAGAATAAAAATGTTTTGAGTCTAAGGATTATATATATCGGAGAGTAGGATTCTTTTTACTCCTCAGTCCCTTCGTCGCTCTGGTGAGGCCTCCTGACGTAGAAGTTTTGACTCTTCTCTCCTCAAATTTCACTAAAATTTTTTTAGGATCACGCGAGTATCTTGGAATCGTTCCGATGGTTTTGTGACGAGAACATTGTTCTTGGTGCCTCCTGACATTTAGGGGTTGTGGCAGTTTCTCGGGGAGTTGAGCTCCGAGGTGTTGTCGTCACAATTTTATCGTTGCAGTTCTGGAATACCTGAGTTTTGCCGATATCGAAAATCTCTTTTATGCAGTTGTTGGTGAGATCACCTCGACGCCACCCAGTACTGGGGCGGGAGTTCGGGAGTATTGCCATAACTCGTATAACGGATGCTTTTCGAAGGTTGAGGTACACGATTTCCGAAGGTTTCTTGGTTATGTATTGACGGATGGATACAGCTGGATCTAGGGATTGCTAGTTTGGGTGATATATTTTGTGTCCCCTGTATCCCCAACACCAGATTGCATAACCAGAAAGTTTCGGGAGTTTATAGGTGGGATTCAAGTAGCTCTTAGCATTTCTTCCCGCAGATATTTGGTTTGTGATTGGATAATCCTTACCATTTATTTGTTCCAGTTGCACCTTGTTATTTTATTCATCAACCCTTTATCAAGTGGCTTCTCACCTTAATGGAAGTGTGATGATTTACTATGGAATTCATTCGTTCATCCTCGTTCAAATGTTTATTGTGAAGACTATATGTTGCAATTTCTATCCGTCGATTCAACTTGTCTATTTGTCTATCAAGATGCTAACGGATGTCACCCTCTTCAGGATGGCTCCGCCAACGCGTCAGAATCCGGAACGCAATGAGGGGAGTCAGGCGAACCCTCCGCCACCACCTCCGCCTCCGGAGGCATGGCAAGCTATCATGGCAGCCACCAACGCCAATGCTCAGATGATTTTTCAACTCTTGCAAGAACGCACCCAAGGGCAAGGCAATCAAGGAAATCAAGGCCAAGGCAACAATCAGCCTCACTTCGCTACCCTCAACAAGTTCCTCGCTAATAAGCCGAAGTCTTTCAGCTACTGTGCCGAGGCCACAGACGCCGATGATTGGCTCGTGGACATCAACAAGCATTTTGAATGTAGCAATGTTAGGCCTGAGGACTTTGGCAAGTTCGCTTCTTTTCAACTCAAGGATCAAGCTGCCGAGTGGTATCAACAATACAAAGATTCCAGAGGAGGTCGTGTGATTACCTGGGATGATTTCCTCCGAGACTTCAAAGCTCACCACATTTCACAAAGTGTTGTTGAGAGAAAGCGTGAGGAGTTCCGCAATCTCAAGCAAGGCAGCATGTCCGTGTATCAATACAATACCCAGTTTCAGAAACTCGCTCACTTCGCTAAGCAAGACGTTCCTGATGAAAAGAGCATGATCTATCAATTCAGAGGTGGCCTCTGAGAAGATCTGCAATTACCTCTCGTGCTTTTTGAGCCGACCAAGTATGATGATTTCTACAATATGGCACTTGAGCAAGAGGCTGCTCAGCTCAAGTGTGAGGCTTCTAAGAAGAGAGTCAGGGACGCAGTTCAGTCTTCTTCTTCCTCACTAGTGGCTGCTAAGCAACAGAAGTTCTGGTTGCCTCCTCCTCCTCCGTTTTGTCAGCCTTTCCAGCAGAAGAACAAAGGTGGCCATGGATCTTCCCACCCACCCAACCCTGGCTATCAGAACAAGTCTCAGAATCAAGCTCCAAAGCCGAATGCTCATTATCATCGTCCACTCTCAGAGCTGACTTGCAACAAGTGTCAGCAGAAAGGTCACTATGCTAACAAGTGCTTCAACCAAAGGCGCCTTCCGCCTCCTCCTACTGTGAGATCTTCCAGCAATGCAGTGGTCAAGCATAATCCCAAGTCTGCAAAGGTGAACATGATGAATGCAGCTCAAGCGGAGGAATCTACTTATGTGATAATGGGTAATCTTCCTGTTAACGACTTTCCTGCAAAAGTTCTTTTTGACACTGGTGCATCGCATTGTTTCATGTCAAGATCATTTGTTGCAAAGAATGATTTCATTTCGGAAATGTTGGAAAAACCCATGGGAGTTGTTTCTCCGGGCTCTTCTATGAGGGCTACCACAATGATTCCGGATGTTTCTATCAAGTTGGGCAACTATAAATTTCTGTCTAAACCTTTTGTTCTTGGCGACTCTGATATTGATCTAATTTTTGGGATGGACTGGCTTTCCAAGCACAAGGCTCAATTTGATTGTGCTGCCAGGGAAATTAAATTGACACACTCTTCTGAGGATGTTATCATCTATGCCGCTCGTGATGAAACCATTCAGTTGTTTTCTCTCAATGAGATGGGCGAGTTGGATGCTATTTCTCAAATTCCAGTCGTTTGTGAGTACCAAGATGTCTTTCCAGAAGAGCTTCCGGGTATGCCTCCTCACCGGCCAGTTGAGTTCGTTATCGATCTTGAGCTCGGCACTGAACCCGTTTGCAAGCGTCCTTACAAGCTTGGACCCAAGGAGCTGAAAGAATTGAAGAAACAGCTCGATGAACAAGACCGTCTGGGTTTGATCAGACTGAGTTCATCTCCATGGGGTTGTGGTGTTCTTTTTGTCCAGAAGAAGGATGGCACGGACCGACTTTGTGTCGACTACCGTCCATTGAACAAGAAGACAATTAAGAACAAGTATCCACTTCCAAACATCAATGAGCTATTCGAGCAACTTAAAGGTGCTACAGTATTCTCCAAGCTTGACCTTCGAATGGGTTATCATCAGATTCGCATTCGTGAAGAAGATATTCCCAAGACAGCATTCAGAACAAGCTTTGGTTCTTACAAATATACTGTCATGTCTTTCGGCCTTGTCAATGCTCCTCCAACATTCTCTCGAATGATGAATTTCATCTTCAACCCCTATACCAATGAATTCGTCCTGGTGTATCTCGATGATATCTTGGTCTTCTCCAAGAATAAGAAGGATCATGCCAAACATTTGCGATTGGTGCTCGACAAGCTCAGAGAGTATCAATTCTATGCGAAGTTTTCCAAATGTGAGTTTTGGCTTGATGAAGTTCTTTACCTTCGTCATATCATCTCTGCCAAGGGCATCGCTGTTAATCCCGAGAAGGTGTCCGCAATTGTGAATTGGGAACCTCCTCAGAATGTCAAGCAGCTCCGCAGTTTCCTTGGTCTTGCAAGCTATTGCCGAAGATTCGTTGAGAATTTCTCTAAGATTGCAAAGCCTCTTTCCAACCTCCTCCAGAAGCATGTGAAGTATGTCTGGACTCCTGAGTGTGACGTTGCTTTCAACACTCTCAAAAAGAAACTCGTCACAGCTCCTGTCTTGACTCCTCCTGACGAATCCAAGCCATTCGAAGTTTTCTGTGATGCTTCTCTTCAAGGTCTCGGTGCTATGTTAATGCAAGAGAAGAAAGTTGTGGCCTATACCTCTCGTCAGTTGAAGCCTAACGAAAAGAACTACCCCACTCACGATCTTGAGTTGGCGGCAGTTGTCCATGCATTAATAACATGGAGACATCTCTTGTTGGGAAGAAAAGTGGACATATTCACCGATCACAAGAGTCTCAAGTACATCTTCACTCAGCCAAACCTCAACCTCAGGCAAACTCGATGGGTCGAGATGATTCAAGAGTACAATCCGATTATTGAATATACTCCAGGCAAGGCCAATGTCATTGCAGATGCTTTGAGCAGGAAGGCTAATTGCAACAGTTTAATTCTCAAGCCATTCCAACCGGACCTTTGTGAAGCTTTCCGCAAGCTGAATCTCCAAGTTGTTCCTCAAGGCATTCTTTCCAACCTCATAGTCTCTCCTACTTTGGAAGATCAAATTCGTGAGACACAACTCCTGGATACCATGGTGAAGAAGGTGAAACGTGGTATTGACAAGGGTCTTTCCAAGTACAAGTGCTATCGCATTGATGAGAGAGACACTTTATTCTTCGAGGACCGGATTGTGGTTCCCAAAAGGTGATCTAAGGAAAGTCATATTGAACGAGGCGCACAATTCTCTTCTTTCCATTCATCCTGGAAGTTCGAAGATGTACCATGACCTCAAGCAGTCGTATTGGTGGACTCGAATGAAGCAAGAAATCGCTCAATTCGTGAATGAATGTGATGTCTGTCGAAGGGTGAAAGCAGAACACCAACGACTAGATGGTCTCCTCCAACCTCTTGCTATCCCAGAATGGAAGTTTGATCATATCGAAATGGACTTCATGACTGGATTTCCTAAGTCCAAGCGCGGAAATGATGCTATCTTCGTTGTCATCGACAAGCTTACTAAAGTGGCTCATTTCCTTCCAATCAAAGAATCTATCACAGCAGCTCAGTTGGCAGAGCTATACACCTCCAGGATTGTCTCCTTGCACGGAATTCCACAATTGATTTCTTCAGATCGTGGAAGAATCATCACGTCTATGTTCTGGGACTCCTTCCAGAAGGCCATGGGCACCAACATTCGCTTCAGCACAGCTTTCCTTCCTCAAACTAGTGGCCAAGTCGAGTGAGTCAATCAAATCCTTGAAGATATGCTCAGGGCTTGTGTCATTTCTTTTGGCATGAAGTGGGAAGATTGTCTTCCATATGCCGAGTTCTCCTACAACAACAGTTTCCAAGCGAGTTCGGGCAAGGCCCCATTCGAGATTCTATATGGCAGAAAGTGCCGTACTCCTCTCAATTGGTCAGAGACTGGTGAAAGCCAACTTCTTGGCAATGACTTAATCACAGAGGCTGAAGAAATGTGTAAAGTCATCCGTGAAAATCTCAAAGCCGCGCAATCGCGCCAGAAGAGTTACTATGATAGCAAGCACCGTGACTTGGCTTTCGAGATCGGAGACCATGTCTACCTCCGCGTCTCTCCAATGAAAGGCACTCGTCACTTTGGTATCAAAGGGAAGCTTGCCCCTAGATACGTGGGTCCTTTCAAGATCATTGGCAAAAGAGGCGACCTTGCCTATCAACTTGAGCTTCCCTCCAACTTCGTGAACATGCACGATGTGTTCCACGTGTCACAGCTTCGCAAGTGCTTCAAGACTCTTGAGCGCACCGTCAACTTCGAAGAGATTGACCTCCAAGAAGATCTATCTTATCATGAGCACCCCATTGCTATTCTTGAAGAAACTGAGCGCAAGACTCGCAACAAGTCAATCAAATTCCTGAAAGTGAAGTGGTCGCACCATTCCGACCGAGAAGCCACCTGGGAACGCGAGGACCACCTCCGTTCTGAATATCCGGAGTTCTTTCAGTCCTAGATCTCTGGACGAGATCCTCTCGTAGTGGTGGAGTGTTGTAACACCCCGGATGTAACTTTCCATATTTGTAACTCCAACTCTTGCCATTTTCGGCTATGTGTTATGATATTCCCTCCGTGGTTGGGTTTTGTCTTTCGTTTTGCATTTTGTTCATGTCATGCATCTCATATCATGTCATCATGTGCATCGCATTTGCAGACGTGTTCGTCTCATGCATCCGAGCATTTTCCCCGTTGTCCGTTTTGCAATCCGACACTCCCACATGCACCGGCGCACCCCTCTTGTTTCTTTTCGTGAGCGGGTTTTAAACGTTCTCGGAATGGACCGAGGTGTGCCAAGTGGCCTTGGTACACCACCGGTAGACCACCTGTCAAGTTTCATTCCATTTGGAGGTCGTTTGATGCTCCAACGGTTAACCGGGTAACCGCAAAGGCCTTTTGTGTGTTGCAGCAAAACACCCCTCCAAACAGCCCAATAACCAACCTAAGTCACTTCCATGCTTTCGGTCGTTTGATCACGATCGTGTGGGCGAAAACCGCACTCCATTTGGAGTCTCCTAGCTCCCTCTACCTATATATATGCCTTCCCCTTCCAAATTCGCGGTGCAACCCTAGCCTTCTTCCCCTTCGCGCCGCCGGATGAAAAATCCCGCCGACGGACGTGTCCGCCGCCCTCTCCGCCGCCATGTGTCGCCTCCAGATTCGCCAGGCCGCCGCGCCCACTTCCCCCGCGCCGCCGCGCGCCGGCCCGCCCGTGCCCATGCGTCGCCTCCGCGCCGTCGCCCGCCG